>NW_027308138.1:0-182669 GCF_047496885.1 Scyliorhinus torazame | reverse complement strand
AGAGCGAGAGGGCAGAGGAGCAGAGGGGGAAGAGGCGGGGAGGAGAGAGAGGGGCAGAGCGGGAGAGAGAGGGGGCAGAGCGGGAGAGAGAGGGGGCAGAGCGGGAGAGAGAGGGGGCAGAGCGGGAGAGAGAGGGGGCAGAGTGGGAGAGTGAGGGGCCAGAGCGGGATAGAGAAGGGGGGAAGACCAGGGGAGAAGAACGGGAGAGAGAGGGGGCAGAGCAGGAGACACAGAGCGGGAGAGAGCGGGCCAGAGCGGGAGAGGGAGGGCAGACCGGGAGAGGGAGGGCAGAGCGGGAGAGGGCCAGAGCGGGAGAGAGAGAGCACAGCGGGAGAGAAAGAGGGCAGAGCGGGAGAGAGGGGGCAGAGCGGGAGAGTAAGGGGCATAGCGGGAAAGGGCAGAGCAGTGAGAGAGAGAGGGCAGAGCGGGAGAGGCGGTGGGCAGAGCGGGAGAGAGAGGGGCAGAGCGGGATAGGAGAAGGGGGGAAGACCGGGGGAGAAGAGCGGGAGAGAGAGAGGCAGAGCAGGAGAGAGAGAGAGGCAGAGCGGGAGAGAGGCAGAGTGGGAGAGAAGGCAGAGGCAGGAGTGGGAGGGCAGAGCGGGAGAGAGAGATGGCAGAGCGGGAGGGCAGAGCGGGAGAGGGGGAGGGCAGAGCGGGAGAGAGGGCGGGCAGAGCGGGAGAGAGAGATAGCGGAGCGGTAGAGAGAGGAGCAGAGCGGGAGAGTGAGGGGGCAGAACGGGAGAGAGGGCAGAGCGCGAGAGAGAGGGGGCAGAGCGGGAGAGACAGGGGGCAGAGAGAGGGCAGAGCGGGAAAGTGAGGGGGCAGAGCGGTAGAGAGAGGGAGCAGAGCAGGAGAGTGAGGGGGCAGAGCGGGAGAGGGCAGAGCTGAGAGAGAGGGGGCAGAGCGTGAGAGGGGGGGCAGAGCGGGACAGAGCAGGAGAGTGAGGGGGTAGAGCAGGCAGAGCGGAGAGAGAGGGGGCAGAGCGTGAGAGAGAGAGAGAGGGCTGAGCGGGAGAGTGAGGGGGTAGAGCAGGAGAGGGGGCAGAGGGGGAGCAGAGTGGAGAGAGAGGGGGCAGAGCGAGAGAGAGGGGGCAGAGCGTGAGAGTGTGCAGAGCGGGAGAGAGCAGAGCGGGAGAGAGGGCTGAGCGGGAGAGTGAGGGGGTAGAGCGGGAGAGAGAGGGCAGAGCGGAGAGAGAGGTGCAGAGCAGAGAGAGGGGGCAGAGCGGGAGAGAGGGCAGAGCGGGAGAGAGAGAGGGCTGAGCGGGAGAGTGAGGGGGTAGAGCGGGAGAGAGAGGGCAGAGCGGAGAGAGAGGTGCAGAGCGGAGAGAGAGGTGCAGAGCGGAGAGAGGGGGCAGAGCGTGAGAGAGAGAGAGAGAGGGCAGAGCGGGAGAGTGAGGGGCCAGAGCGGGATAGAGAAGGGGGAAGACCGGGAGAGAGAGAGGCAGAGCAGGAGAGAGGGCAGAGCGGGAGAGAGGGCAGAACGGGAGAGAGGGAGGGCAGAGTGGGAGTGAGAGATGGCAGAGCGGTAGAGAGAGGGAGCAGAGCGGGAGAGTGAGGGGGCAGAGCGGGAGAGAGAGGGCAGAGCGGGAGAGAGAGGCGGCAGAGACAGGGGGCAGAGCGGGAGAGACAGGGGGCAGAGCGGGATAGACAGGGGACAGAGAGGGGGCAGAGCGGTAGAGAGGGAGCAGAGCGGGAGAGTGAGGGGACAGAGCGGGAGAGAGGGCAGAGCTGGGGAGTGAGAGAGAGGGCAGAACGGGAGAGGGGGCAGAGCGGGAGAGAGACAGGGGGCGGAGCGGGGAGAGAGTGGGGGCAGAGCGGGAGAGAGAGGGGGCAGAGCGGGAGAGAGAGGGGGCAGAGTGGGAGAGTGAGGGGGCAGAGCGGGAGAGTGAGGGGGCAGAGCGGGAGAGGGCAGAGCGGAGAGAGAGGGGGCAGAGCGGGGAGAGCGAGAGAGAGAGAGGGCTGAGCGGGAGAGTGAGGGGGTAGAGCGGGAGAGGGGGCAGAGCGGGAGCAGAGTGGAGAGAGAGGGGGCAGAGCGTGAGAGAGTGCAGAGCGGGAGAGTGCAGAGCGGGAGAGAGGGCTGAGCGGGAGAATGAGGGGGTAGAGCGGGAGAGAGAGGGCAGAGCGGAGAGAGAGGTGCAGAGCAGAGAGAGGGGGCAGAGCGGGAGAGGGCAGAGCGGGGGAGAGGGCAGAGCGGGAGAGAGAGGGCAGAGCGGAGAGAGAGGTGCAGAGCGGACAGAGGGGGCAGAGCGGGAGAGAGAGGGGGCAGAGCGGGAGTGAGAGATGGGGCAGAGGGGGTGAGAGATGGGGCAGAGGGGGTGAGAGATGGGGCAGAGTGGGAGAGGGGCAGAGCGGGAGAGGGGGCAGAGCTGGACAGACAGGGGGCAGAGCGGGACAGACAGGGGGCAGAGCGGGACAGAGCAGGAGAGTGAGGGGGTAGAGCAGGCAGAGCGGAGAGAGAGGGGGCAGAGCGTGAGAGAGAGAGGGCAGAGCGGGATAGAGAAGGGGGAAGACCGGGGGAGAAGAGCGGGAGAGAGAGAGGCAGAGCAGGAGAGAGGGCAGAGCGGGAGAGAGAGAGGGCAGAACAGGAGAGAGAGAGGGCAGAGCGGGAAAGAGAGATGGCAGAGCGGTAGAGAGAGGGAGCAGAGCGGGAGAGTGAGGGGGCAGAGCGGGAGAGAGAGGGGGCAGAGCGGGAGAGAGAAGGGGCAGAGCGGGAGAGGGAGGGCAGACCGGGAGAGAGAGAGGGCTGAGCGGGAGAGAGAGCACAGCGGGAGTGAAAGAGGGCAGAACGGGAGAGAGAGGGGGCAGAGCAGGAGAGAAAGGGCAGAGCGGGAGAGAGAGGGGGCAGAGCGGGAGAGTGAGGGGCCAGAGCGGGATAGAGAAGGGGGGAAGACCAGGGGAGAAGAGCGGGAGAGAGAGAGGCAGAGCAGGAGAGAGGGAGGGCAGAGCGGGAGAGAGAGAGGCAGAGCGGGAGAGAGAGAGGGCAGAGCGGGAGAGAGAAGGGGCAGACCGGGAGAGAGAGAGGGCTGAGCGGGAGAGAGAGAGCACAGCGGGAGAGAAAGAGGGCAGAGCGGGAGAGAGGGGGCAGAGCGGGAGAGAGGGCAGAGCGGAGAGAAAGGGGGCAGAGCGGGAGAGAGAAGGGGCAGAGCAGGAGAGGGAGGGCAGAGCGGGAGAGGGAGGGCAGAGCGGGAGAGGGCAGAGCGGGAGAGAAAGAGGGCAGAGTGGGAGAGAGGGGGCAGAGCGGGAGAGTGAGGGGACAGAGCGGGAGAGAGAGAGGGCAGAGCTGGGGAGCGAGAGAGGGGGCAGAGCGGGAGAGAGAGGGGGCAGAGCGGGAGAGAGAGGGGGCAGAGCGGGAGAGAGAGGGGGGCAGAGCGGGAGAGAGAGGGGGCAGAGCGGGAGAGAGAGGGGGCAGAGCGGGAGATAGAGGGGGCAGAGCGGGAGAGAGAGGGGGCAGAGTGGGAGAGTGAGGGGCCAGAGCGGGATAGAGAAGGGGGGAAGACCAGGGGAGAAGAGCGGGAGAGAGAGGGGGCAGAGCAGGAGACAGAGCGGGGAGAGAGCGGGAGAGGGAGGGCAGACCGGGAGAGAGATAGGGCAGAGCGGGAGAGAGAGAGCACAGCGGGAGAGAAAGAGGGCAGAGCGGGAGAGAGGGGGCAGAGCGGGAGAGTAAGGGGGCATAGCGGGAGAGGGCAGAGCAGGAGAGAGAGAGGGCAGAGCGGGAGAGGCGGTGGGCAGAGCGGGAGAGAGAGGGGGCAGAGCGGGATAGAGAAGGGGGGAAGACCGGGGGAGAAGAGCGGGAGAGAGAGAGGCAGAGCAGGAGAGAGAGAGGGCAGAGCTGGAGAGAGGGCAGAGTGGGAGAGAAGGAGGGCAGAGTGGGAGTGCAGAGCGGGAGAGAGAGATGGCAGAGCGGGAGAGAGGGAGGGCAGAGCGGGAGAGAGGGAGGGCAGAGCGGGAGAGAGAGATAGCAGAGCGGTAGAGAGAGGGAGCAGAGCGGGAGAGTGAGGGGGCAGAACGGGAGAGAGGGCAGAGCGTGAGAGAGAGGGGGCAGAGCGGGAGAGACAGGGGGCAGAGTGAGGGCAGAGCGGGAAAGTGAGGGGGCAGAACGGGAGAGAGGGCAGAGCGGAGAGAGGGGGCAGAGCGGGAGAGAGAGGGGGCAGAGCGGGAGAGTGAGGGGGCAGAGCGGGAGAGGGCAGAGCTGAGAGAGAGGGGGCAGAGCGTGAGAGAGGGGGCAGAGAGGGAGAGACAGGGGGCAGAGCGGGACAGAGCAGGAGAGTGAGGGGGTAGAGCAGGCAGAGCGGAGAGAGAGGGGGCAGAGCGTGAGAGAGAGAGGGCAGAGCGGGAGAGTGAGGGGCCAGAGCGGGATAGAGAAGGGGGAAGACCGGGAGAGAGAGAGGCAGAGCAGGAGAGAGAGAGAGAGGGCAGAGCGGGAGAGAGGGCAGAACGGGAGAGAGGGAGGGCAGAGTGGGAGTGAGAGATGGCAGAGCGGGAGAGTGAGGGGGCAGAGCGGGAGAGAGAGGGCAGAGCGGGAGAGAGAGGCGGCAGAGACAGGGGGCAGAGCGGGAGAGACAGGGGGCAGAGCGGGATAGACAGGGGACAGAGAGGGGGCAGAGCGGTAGAGAGAGAGCAGAGCGGGAGAGTGAGGGGACAGAGCGGGAGAGAGAGAGGGCAGAGCTGGGGAGTGAGAGAGAGGGCAGAACGGGAGAGGGGGCAGAGCGGGAGAGAGACAGGGGGCAGAGCGGGAGAGAGAGGGGGCAGAGCGGGAGAGAGAGGGGGCAGAGCGGGAGAGAGAGGGGGCAGAGCGGGAGAGAGAGGGGGCAGAGTGGGAGAGTGAGGGGGCAGAGCGGGAGAGGGCAGAGCTGAGAGAGAGGGGGCAGAGCGGGGAGAGCGAGAGGGCTGAGCGGGAGAGTGAGGGGGTAGAGCAGGAGAGGGGGCAGAGGGGGAGCAGAGTGGAGAGAGAGAAGGCAGAGCGTGAGAGAGTGCAGAGCGGGAGAGAGCAGAGCGGGAGAGAGCAGAGCGGGAGAGAGGGCTGAGCGGGAGAGTGAGGGGGTAGAGCGGGAGAGAGAGGGCAGAGCGGAGAGAGAGGTGCAGAGCAGAGAGAGGGGGCAGAGCGGGAGAGAGGGCAGAGCGGGAGAGAGAGAGGGCTGAGCGGGAGAGTGAGGGGGTAGAGCGGGAGAGAGAGGGCAGAGCGGAGAGAGAGGTGCAGAGCGGAGAGAGGGGGCAGAGCGTGAGAGAGAGAGAGAGGGCAGAGCGGGAGAGTGAGGGGCCAGAGCGGGATAGAGAAGGGGGAAGACCGGGAGAGAGAAGGGGGAAGACCGGGAGAGAGAGAGGCAGAGCAGGAGAGAGGGCAGAGCGGGAGAGAGGGCAGAACGGGAGAGAGGGAGGGCAGAGTGGGAGTGAGAGATGGCAGAGCGGTAGAGAGAGGGAGCAGAGCGGGAGAGTGAGGGGGCAGAGCGGGAGAGAGAGGGCAGAGCGGGAGAGAGAGGGCAGAGCGGGAGAGACAGGGGGCAGAGCGGGAGAGACAGGGGGCAGAGCGGGATAGACAGGGGACAGAGAGGGGGCAGAGCGGTAGAGAGAGAGCAGAGCGGGAGAGTGAGGGGACAGAGCGGGAGAGAGGGCAGAGCTGGGGAGTGAGAGAGAGGGCAGAACGGGAGAGGGGGCAGAGCGGGAGAGAGACAGGGGGCAGAGCGGGAGAGAGTGGGGGCAGAGTGGGAGAGAGAGGGGGCAGAGCGGGAGAGAGAGGGGGCAGAGTGGGAGAGTGAGGGGGCAGAGCGGGAGAGTGAGGGGGCAGAGCGGGAGAGGGCAGAGCGGAGAGAGAGGGGGCAGAGCGGGGAGAGCGAGAGAGAGAGAGGGCTGAGCGGGAGAGTGAGGGGGGTAGAGCGGGAGAGGGGGCAGAGCGGGAGCAGAGTGGAGAGAGAGGGGGCAGAGCGTGAGAGAGTGCAGAGCGGGAGAGTGCAGAGCGGGAGAGAGGGCTGAGCGGGAGAGTGAGGGGGTAGAGCGGGAGAGAGAGGGCAGAGCGGAGAGAGAGGTGCAGAGCAGAGAGAGGGGGCAGAGCGGGAGAGGGCAGAGCGGGGGAGAGGGCAGAGCGGGAGAGAGAGAGGGCTGAGCGGGAGAGAGAGGGCAGAGCGGAGAGAGAGGTGCAGAGCGGACAGAGGGGGCAGAGCGGGAGAGGGGGCAGAGCGGGAGTGAGAGATGGGGCAGAGGGGGTGAGAGATGGGGCAGAGGGGGTGAGAGATGGGGCAGAGTGGGAGAGGGGCAGAGCGGGAGAGGGGGCAGAGCTGGACAGAGAGGGGGCAGAGCGGGAGAGTGAGGGGGTAGAGCAGGCAGAGCGGAGAGAGAGGGGGCAGAGCGTGAGAGAGAGAGGGCAGAGCGGGAGAGTGAGGGGCCAGAGCGGGATAGAGAAGGGGGAAGACCGGGGGAGAAGAGCGGGAGAGAGAGAGGCAGAGCAGGAGAGAGGGCAGAGCGGGAGAGAGAGAGGGCAGAGCGGGAAAGAGAGATGGCAGAGCGGTAGAGAGAGGGAGCAGAGCGGGAGAGTGAGGGGGCAGAGCGGGAGAGAGAGGGGGCAGAGCGGGAGAGAGAAGGGGCAGAGCGGGAGAGGGAGGGCAGACCGGGAGAGAGAGAGGGCTGAGTGGGAGAGAGAGCACAGCGGGAGTGAAAGAGGGCAGAACGGGAGAGAGAGGGGGCAGAGCAGGAGAGAAAGGGCAGAGCGGGAGAGAGAGGGGGCAGAGCGGGAGAGTGAGGGGCCAGAGCGGGATAGAGAAGGGGGGAAGACCAGGGGAGAAGAGCGGGAGAGAGAGAGGCAGAGCAGGAGAGAGGGAGGGCAGAGCGGGAGAGAGAGAGGCAGAGCAGGAGAGAGAGAGGGCAGAGCGGGAGAGAGAAGGGGCAGACCGGGAGAGAGAGAGGGCTGAGCGGGAGAGAGAGAGCACAGCGGGAGAGAAAGAGGGCAGAGCGGGAGAGAGGGGGCAGAGCGGGAGAGAGGGCAGAGCGGAGAGAAAGGGGGCAGAGCGGGAGAGAGGCCAGAGTGGGAGAGAGGGCCGAGCGAGAGAGAGAGAGGGCAGAGCGGAGAGAGAGAGGGCAGAGCGGAGAGACAGGGGGCAGAGCGGGAGAGAGAAGGGGCAGAGCGGGAGAGGGAGGGCAGAGCGGGAGAGGGCAGAGCGGGAGAGAAAGAGGGCAGAGTGGAGAGAGAGGGGGCAGAGCGGGAGAGTGAGGGGACAGAGCGGGAGAGAGGGCAGAGCTGGGGAGCGAGAGAGAGGGCAGAACGGGAGAGGGGGCAGAGCGGGAGAGACAGGGGGCAGAGCGGGAGAGAGAGGGGGCAGAGCGGGAGAGAGAGGGGGCAGAGCGGGAGAGAGAGGGGGCAGAGCGGGAGAGAGAGGGGGCAGAGCGGGAGAGAGAGGGGCAGAGCGGGAGAGAGAGGGGGCAGAGCGGGAGAGAGAGGGGGCAGAGTGGGAGAGAGAGGGGGCAGAGTGGGAGAGTGAGGGGCCAGAGCGGGATAGAGAAGGGGGGAAGACCAGGGGAGAAGAGCGGGAGAGAGAGGGGGCAGAGCAGGAGAGAGCGGGAGAGGGAGGGCAGACCGGGAGAGAGATAGGGCAGAGCGGGAGAGAGGGCAGAGTGGGAGAGAAGGAGGGCAGAGTGGGAGGGCAGAGCGGGAGAGAGAGATGGCAGAGCGGGAGAGAGGGAGGGCAGAGCGGGAGAGAGGGAGGGCAGAGCGGGAGAGAGAGATAGCAGAGCGGTAGAGAGAGGGAGCAGAGCGGGAGAGTGAGGGGGCAGAACGGGAGAGAGGGCAGAGCGTGAGAGAGAGGGGGCAGAGCGGGAGAGACAGGGGGCAGAGAGAGGGCAGAGCGGGAAAGTGAGGGGGCAGAACGGGAGAGAGAGAGGGAAGAGCGGAGAGAGGGGGCAGAGCGGGAGAGAGAGGGGGCAGAGCGGGAGAGTGAGGGGGCAGAGCGGGAGAGGGCAGAGCTGAGAGAGAGGGGGCAGAGCGTGAGAGAGGGGGCAGAGCGGGAGAGACAGGGGGCAGAGCGGGACAGAGCAGGAGAGTGAGGGGGTAGAGCAGGCAGAGCGGAGAGAGAGGGGGCCGAGCGTGAGAGAGGGCAGAGCGGGAGAGTGAGGGGCCAGAGCGGGATAGAGAAGGGGGAAGACCGGGAGAGAGAGAGGCAGAGTAGGAGAGAGAGAGAGGGCAGAGCGGGAGAGAGGGCAGAACGGGAGAGAGGGAGGGCAGAGTGGGAGTGAGAGATGGCAGAGCGGGAGAGTGAGGGGGCAGAGCGGGAGAGAGAGGGCAGAGCGGGAGAGAGAGGCGGCAGAGACAGGGGGCAGAGCGGGAGAGACAGGGGGCAGAGCGGGATAGACAGGGGACAGAGAGGGGGCAGAGCGGTAGAGAGAGAGCAGAGCGGGAGAGTGAGGGGACAGAGCGGGAGAGAGAGAGGGCAGAGCTGGGGAGTGAGAGAGAGGGCAGAACGGGAGAGGGGGCAGAGCGGGAGAGAGACAGGGGGCAGAGCGGGAGAGGGGGCAGAGCGGGAGAGAGAGGGGGCAGAGCGGGAGAGAGAGGGGGCAGAGCGGGAGAGAGAGGGGGCAGAGTGGGAGAGTGAGGGGGCAGAGCGGGAGAGGGCAGAGCTGAGAGAGAGGGGGCAGAGCGGGGAGAGCGAGAGAGAGAGAGGGCTGAGCGGGAGAGTGAGGGGGTAGAGCAGGAGAGGGGGCAGAGGGGGAGCAGAGTGGAGAGAGAGGGGGCAGAGCGTGAGAGATTGCAGAGCGGGAGAGAGCAGAGCGGGAGAGAGGGCTGAGCGGGAGAGTGAGGGGGTAGAGCGGGAGAGAGAGGGCAGAGCGGAGAGAGAGGTGCAGAGCAGAGAGAGGGGGCAGAGCGGGAGAGAGGGCAGAGCGGGAGAGAGAGAGGGCTGAGCGGGAGAGTGAGGGGGTCGAGCGGGAGAGAGAGGGCAGAGCGGAGAGAGAGGTGCAGAGCGGAGAGAGGGGGCAGAGCGGGAGAGAGAGGGGGCAGAGCGGGAGAGAGAGGGGGCAGAGCGGGAGAGGGGGCAGAGCGGGAGTGAGAGATGGGGCAGAGGGGGTGAGAGATGGGGCAGAGGGGGTGAGAGATGGGGCAGAGTGGGAGAGGGGCAGAGCGGGACAGAGAGGGGGCAGAGCGGGACAGACAGGGGGCAGAGCGGGACAGAGCAGGAGAGTGAGGGGGTAGAGCAGGCAGAGCGGAGAGAGAGGGGGCAGAGCGTGAGAGAGAGAGAGGTCAGAGCGGGAGAGTGAGGGGCCAGAGCGGGATAGAGAAGGGGGAAGACCGGGGAGAAGAGCGGGAGAGAGAGAGGCAGAGCAGGAGAGAGGGCAGAGCGGGAGAGAGAGAGGGCAGAACGGGAGAGAGAGAGGGCAGAGCGGGAAAGAGAGATGGCAGAGCGGGAGAGAGAGAGGGTAGAGCGGGAGAGAGAGGGCAGAGCGGAGAGAGAGGTGCAGAGCGGAGAGAGGAGGCAGAGCGGGAGAGGGGGCATAGCGGGAGTGCGAGGGCAGAGCTGGAGAGAGAGGGGGCAGAGCGGGAGAGAGGGGGCAGAGCGGGAGAGAGAGGGGGCAGAGCGGGAGAGAGAGGGGGCAGGGTGGGAGAGAGGGGGCAGAGCGGGAGAGAGAGGGGGCAGGGTGGGAGAGAGGGCAGAGCGGGAGACAGGGGGCAGAGAGATGGGGCAGAGGGGGTGAGAGATGGGGCAGAGCGGGAGAGGGGGCAGAGCGGGACAGACAGGGGGCAGACCGGGAGAGAGAGAGGGCTGAGCGGGAGAGAGAGCACAGCGGGAGTGAAAGAGGGCAGAACGGGAGAGAGAGGGGGCAGAGCAGGAGAAAAAGGGCAGAGCGGGAGAGAGAGGGGGCAGAGCGGGAGAGTGAGGGGCCAGAGCGGGATAGAGAAGGGGGGAAGACCAGGGGAGAAGAGCGGGAGAGAGAGAGGCAGAGCAGGAGAGAGGGAGGGCAGAGCGGGAGAGAGAGAGGCAGAGCAGGAGAGAGAGAGGGCAGAGCGGGAGAGAGAAGGGGCAGACCGGGAGAGAGAGAGGGCTGAGCGGGAGAGAGAGAGCACAGCGGGAGAGAAAGAGGGCAGAGCGGGAGCAGAGCGGGAGAGTGAGGGGCCAGAGCGGGATAGAGAAGGGGAGAAGACCAGGGGAGAAGAGCGGGAGAGGGAGAGGCAGAGCAGGAGAGAGGGAGGGCAGAGCGGGAGAGAGAGAGGCAGAGCAGGAGAGAGAGAGGGCAGAGCGGGAGAGAGAAGGGGCAGAGCGGGAGAGGGAGGGCAGACCGGGAGAGAGAGAGGGCTGAGCGGGAGAGAGAGAGGGCTGAGCGGGAGAGAGAGAGGGCTGAGCGGGAGAGAGAGAGCACAGCGGGAGAGAAAGAGGGCAGAGCGGGAGAGAGGGGACAGAGCGGGAGTGTAAAGGGGCATAGCGGGAGAGGGCAGAGCAGGAGAGAGAGAGGGCAGAGCGGGAGAGAGAGGGGGCAGAGGTGGAGAGCGGGAGAGGGGGCAGAGGTGGAGAGCGGGAGAGGGGGCAGAGCAGAGAGAGAGGGGGCAGAGCGTGAGAGAGTGCAGAGCGGGAGAGAGGGCAGAGCGGGAGAGAGAGAGGGCTGAGCGGGAGAGTGAGGGGGTAGAGCGGGAGAGAGAGGGCAGAGCGGAGAGAGAGGTGCAGAGCGGAGAGAGGAGGCAGAGCGGGAGAGAGAGGGGGCAGACCAGGAGAGGGGGCATAGCGGGAGTGCGAGGGCAGAGCTGGAGAGAGAGGGGGCAGAGCGGGAGAGAGAGGGGGCAGAGCGGGAGAGAGGGGGCAGAGCGGGAGAGAGAGGGGGCAGGGTGGGAGAGAGGGCAGAGCGGGAGACAGGGGGCAGAGAGATGGGGCAGAGGGGGTGAGAGATGGGGCAGAGCGGGAGAGGGGGCAGAGCGGGACAGACAGGGGGCAGAGCGGGACAGAGCAGGAGAGTGAGGGGGTAGAGCAGGCAGAGCGGAGAGAGAGGGGGCAGAGCGTGAGAGAGAGAGAGAGAGGGCAGAGCGGGAGAGTGAGGGGCCAGAGCGGGATAGAGAAGGGGGAAGACCGGGGGAGAAGAGCGGGAGAGAGAGAGGCAGAGCAGGAGAGAGGGCAGAGCGGGAGAGAGAGAGGGCAGAACGGGAGAGAGAGAGGGCAGAGCGGGAAAGAGAGATGGCAGAGCGGTAGAGAGAGGGAGCAGAGCGGGAGAGTGAGGGGGCAGAGCGGGAGAGTGAGGGGGCAGAGCGGGAGAGAGAGGGGGCAGAGCGGGAGAGGGAGGGCAGACCGGGAGAGAGACAGGGCTGAGCGGGAGAGAGAGCACAGCGGGAGTGAAAGAGGGCAGAACGGGAGAGAGAGGGGGCAGAGCAGGAGAAAAAGGGCAGAGCGGGAGAGAGAGGGGGCAGAGCGGGAGAGTGAGGGGCCAGAGCGGGATAGAGAAGGGGGGAAGACCAGGGGAGAAGAGCGGGAGAGAGAGAGGCAGAGCAGGAGAGAGGGAGGGCAGAGCGGGAGAGAGAGAGGCAGAGCAGGAGAGAGAGAGGGCAGAGCGGGAGAGAGAAGGGGCAGACCGGGAGAGAGAGAGGGCTGAGCGGGAGAGAGAGAGCACAGCGGGAGAGAAAGAGGGCAGAGCGGGAGAGTGAGGGGCCAGAGCGGGATAGAGAAGGGGAGAAGACCAGGGGAGAAGAGCGGGAGAGGGAGAGGCAGAGCAGGAGAGAGGGAGGGCAGAGCGGGAGAGAGAGAGGCAGAGCAGGAGAGAGAGAGGGCAGAGCGGGAGAGAGAAGGGGCAGAGCGGGAGAGGGAGGGCAGACCGGGAGAGAGAGAGGGCTGAGCGGGAGAGAGAGAGGGCTGAGCGGGAGAGAGAGAGGGCTGAGCGGGAGAGAGAGAGCACAGCGGGAGAGAAAGAGGGCAGAGCGGGAGAGAGGGGGCAGAGCGGGAGTGTAAAGGGGCATAGCGGGAGAGGGCAGAGCAGGAGAGAGAGAGGGCAGAGCGGGAGAGAGAGGGGGCAGAGGTGGAGAGCGGGAGAGGGGGCAGAGCAGAGAGAGAGGGGGCAGAGCGTGAGAGAGTGCAGAGCGGGAGAGAGGGCAGAGCGGGAGAGAGGGCAGAACGGGAGAGAGGGCAGAGCGGTAGAGAGAGGGAGCAGAGCGGGAGAGTGAGGGGGCAGAGCGGGAGAGAGAGAGAGGTCAGAGCGGGAGAGAGAGGCGGCAGAGACAGGGGGCAGAGCGGAAGACAGGGGGCAGAGCGGGATAGACAGGGGACAGAGAGGGGGCAGAGCGGTAGAGAGAGAGCAGAGCGGGAGAGTGAGGGGACAGAGCGGGAGAGAGAGAGGGCAGAGCTGGGGAGTGAGAGAGAGGGCAGAACGGGAGAAAGGGCAGAGCGGGAGAGACAGGGGGCAGAGCGGGAGAGAGAGGGGGCAGAGCAGGAGAGAGAGGGGGCAGAGTGGGAGAGTGAGGGGCCAGAGCGGGATAGAGAAGGGGGGAAGACCAGGGGAGAAGAGCGGGAGAGAGAGGGGGCAGAGCAGGAGACAGAGCGGGAGAGAGCGGGCAGAGCGGGAGAGGGAGGGCAGACCGGGAGAGGGAGGGCAGACCGGGAGAGAGAGAGGGCAGAGCGGGAGAGAGAGAGCACAGCGGGAGAGAAAGAGGGCAGAGCGGGAGAGGGGGCAGAGCGGGAGAGTAAGGGGGCATAGCGGGAGAGGGCAGAGCAGGAGAGAGAGAGGGCAGAGCGGGAGAGGCGGTGGGCAGAGCGGGAGAGAGAGGGGGCAGAGCGGGATAGAGAAGGGGGGGAAGACCGGGGGAGAAGAGCGGGAGAGAGAGAGGCAGAGCAGGAGAGAGAGAGGGCAGAGCGGGAGAGAGGGCAGAGTGGGAGAGAAGGAGGGCAGAGTGGGAGAGAGAGATGGCAGAGCGGGAGGGCAGAGCGGGAGAGAGGGAGGGCAGAGCGGGAGAGAGAGATGGCAGAGCGGTAGAGAGAGGGAGCAGAGCGGGAGAGTGAAGGGGCAGAACGGGAGAGAGGGCAGAGCGTGAGAGAGAGGGGGCAGAGCGGGAGAGACAGGGGGCAGAGAGAGGGCAGAGCGGGAAAGTGACGGGGCAGAGCGGGAGAGAGAGAGAGAGGGCAGAGCGGAGAGAGGGGGCAGAGCGGGAGAGAGAGGGGGCAGAGCGGTAGAGAGAGGGAGCAGAGCGGGAGAGTGAGGGGGCAGAGCGGGAGAGGGCAGAGCTGAGAGAGAGGGGGCAGAGCGTGAGAGAGGGGGCAGAGCGGGAGAGACAGGGGGCAGAGCGGGACAGAGCAGGAGAGTGAGGGGGTAGAGCAGGCAGAGCGGAGAGAGAGGGGGCAGAGCGTGAGAGAGAGTGAGGGCAGAGCGGGAGAGTGAGGGGCCAGAGCGGGATAGAGAAGGGGGAAGACCGGGAGAGAGAGAGGCAGAGCAGGAGAGAGGGCAGAGCGGGAGAGAGGGCAGAACGGGAGAGAGGGAGGGCAGAGCGGGAGTGAGAGATGGCAGAGCGGGAGAGTGAGGGGGCAGAGCGGGAGAGAGAGAGAGGTCAGAGCGGGAGAGAGAGGCGGCAGAGACAGGGGGCAGAGCGGAAGACAGGGGGCAGAGCGGGATAGACAGGGGACAGAGAGAGAGCAGAGCGGGAGAGTGAGGGGACAGAGCGGGAGAGAGAGAGGGCAGAGCTGGGGAGTGAGAGAGAGGGCAGAACGGGAGAGGGGGCAGAGCGGGAGAGACAGGGGGCAGAGCGGGAGAGAGAGGGGGCAGAGCGGGAGAGAGAGGGGGCAGAGTGGGAGAGTGAGGGGCCAGAGCGGGATAGAGAAGGGGGGAAGACCAGGGGAGAAGAGCGGGAGAGAGAGGGGGCAGAGCAAGAGACAGAGCGGGAGAGGGAGGGCAGACCGGGAGAGAGAGAGGGCAGAGCGGGAGAGAGCACAGCGGGAGAGAAAGAGGGCAGAGCGGGAGAGTAAGGGGGCATAGCGGGAGAGGGCAGAGCAGGAGAGAGGGCAGAGCGGGAGAGGCGGTGGGCAGAGCGGGAGAGAGAGGGGGCAGAGCGGGATAGAGAAGGGGGGGAAGACCGGGGGAGAAGAGCGGGAGAGAGAGAGGCAGAGCAGGAGAGAGAGAGGGCAGAGCGGGAGAGAGGGCAGAGTGGGAGAGAAGGAGGGCAGAGTGGGAGAGAGAGATGGCAGAGCGGGAGAGAGGGAGGGCAGAGCGGGAGAGAGAGATGGCAGAGCGGTAGAGAGAGGGAGCAGAGCGGGAGAGTGAGGGGGCAGAACGGGAGAGAGGGCAGAGCGTGAGAGAGAGGGGGCAGAGCGGGAGAGACAGGGGGCAGAGAGAGGGCAGAGCGGGAAAGTGAGGGGGCAGAGCGGGAGAGAGAGAGGGCAGAGCGGAGAGAGGGGGCAGAGCGCGAGAGAGAGGGGGCAGAGCAGTAGAGAGAATGAGCAGAGCGGGAGAGTGAGGGGGCAGAGCGGAAGAGGGCAGAGCGGGAGAGACAGGGGGCAGAGCAGGAGAGTGAGGGGGTAGAGCAGGCAGAGCGGAGAGAGGGGGCAGAGCGTGAGAGAGAGAGAGAGGGCAGAGCGGGAGAGTGAGGGGCCAGAGCGGGATAGAGAAGGGGGAAGACCGGGAGAGAGAGAGGCAGAGCAGGAGAGAGGGCAGAGCGGGAGAGAGGGCAGAACGGGAGAGAGGGAGGGCAGAGCGGGAGTGAGAGATGGCAGAGCGGTAGAGAGAGGGAGCAGAGCGGGAGAGTGAGGGGGCAGAGCGGGAGAGAGAGGTCAGAGCGGGAGAGAGAGGCGGCAGAGACAGGGGGCAGAGCAGGAGAGACAGGGGGCAGAGCGGGATAGACAGGGGACAGAGCGGTCGAGAGAGAGCAGAGCGGGAGAGTGAGGGGACAGAGCGGGAGAGAGAGAGGGCAGAGCTGGGGAGTGAGAGAGAGGGCAGAACGGGAGAGGGGGCAGAGCGGGAGAGAGACAGGGGGCAGAGCGGGAGAGAGAGGGGGCAGAGCGGGAGAGAGAGGGGGCAGAGCGGGAGAGAGAGGGGGCAGAGCGGGAGAGAGAGGGGGCAGAGTGGGAGAGTGAGGGGCCAGAGCGGGATAGAGAAGGGGGGAAGACCAGGGGAGAAGAGCGGGAGAGAGAGAGGCAGAGCAGGAGAGATGGCAGAGAGGGAGAGAGAGGGGGCAGAGCAGGAGACAGAGCGGGAGAGAGAGGGCAGAGCGGGAGAGGGAGGGCAGAGCGGGAGAGCAGACCGGGAGAGAGGGCAGAGCGGGAGAGAGAGAGCACAGCGGGAGAGAAAGAGGGCAGAGCGGGAGAGAGGGGGCAGAGCGGGAGAGAGGGGGCAGAGCGGGAGAGTAAGGGGGCATAGCGGGAGAGAGAGGGCAGAGCAGGAGAGAGAGAGGGCAGAGCGGGAGAGGCGGTGGGCAGAGCGGGAGAGAGAGGGGGCAGAGCGGGATAGAGAAGGGGGGGAAGACCGGGGGAGAAGAGCGGGAGAGAGAGAGGCAGAGCAGGAGAGAGAGAGGGCAGAGCGGGAGAGAGGGCAGAGTGGGAGAGAAGGAGGGCAGAGTGGGAGAGAGGGAGGGCAAAGCGGGAGAGAGAGATGGCAGAGTGGGAGAGAGGGAGGGCAGAGCGGGAGAGAGAGATGGCAGAGCGGTAGAGAGAGGGAGCAGAGCGGGAGAGTGAGGGGGCAGAACGGGAGAGAGGGCAGAGCGGGAGAGACAGGGGGCAGAGAGGGCAGAGCAGAGAGGGGGCAGAGCGGGAGAGGGGGCACAGCGGGAGAGAGGGCAGAATGGGAGAGGAGGGCAGAGTGGGAGAGAGGGAGAGCAGAGCGGGAGAGAGGGAGGGCAGAGCGGGAGAGATGGCAGAGCGGTAGAGAGAGGGAGCAGAGCGGGAGAGAGAGGGGGCAGAACGGGAGAGAGGGCAGAGCGTGAGAGAGAGGGGGCAGAGCGGGAGAGACAGGGGGCAGAGCAGAGAGAGAGGGGGCAGAGCGGGAGAGAGAGGGGGCACAGCGGGAGAGAGGGCAGAATGGGAGAGGAGACAGAGCGTGAGAGGGGGCAGAGCGGTAGAGAGAGGGAGCAGAGCGGGAGAGTGAGGGGGCAGAGCGGGAGAGGGCAGAGCTGAGAGAGAGGGGGCAGAGTGTGAGAGAGGGGGCAGAGCGGGAGAGACAGGGGGCAGAGACGGGGCAGAGAGGTAGAGAGAGGGCAGAGCGGGAGACTGAGGGGGTAGAGCGGGAGACTGAGGGGGTAGAGCGGGAGAGAGAGGGCAGAGCGGACAGACAGGTGCAGAGCGGAGAGAGGGCGGAGCATGAGAGAGAGAGAGGGGGCAGAGCGGAAGAGAGAGGCGGCAGAGCGGGAGACAAAGGGCAGAGCGGGAGAGAGAGGGGGCAGAGCGGGAGGAGGGGGCAGAGCGGGAGGGGGGGCAGAGCGGGAGAGAGGGCAGAGCCGGAGAGATGGCAGAGAGAGGGGGCATAGCGAGAGAGCGTGGGCAGAGCTGGAGAGAGAGACAGAGCGGGGAGGGCAGAGCGAGAGAGAGAGAGGGCAGAGCGGGAGATGGGGGCAGAGCGGGACAGAGAGGGGCCAGAGCGGGAGACGGAGGGAGCAGAGCGGGAGATAGGGGGCAGAGCGGGAGAGAGAGAGGGCAGAGCGGAGAGGGGACAGAGCGTGAGAGAGAGGGGGCAGCGGGGGTGAGAGAGGGGGCAGAGCGGGAGAGGGGGCAGAGCGGGAGAGTAAGGGGGCATAGCGGGAGAGGGCAGAGCGGGAGAGGCGGTGGGCAGAGCGGGAGAGAGAGGGGGCAGAGCGGGATAGAGAAGGGGGGGAAGACCGGGGGAGAAGAGCGGGAGAGAGAGAGGCAGAGCAGGAGAGAGAGAGGGCAGAGCGGGAGAGAGGGCAGAGTGGGAGAGAAGGAGGGCAGAGTGGGAGAGAGAGATGGCAGAGCGGGAGGGCAGAGCGGGAGAGAGGGAGGGCAGAGCGGGAGAGAGAGATGGCAGAGCGGTAGAGGGAGGGAGCAGAGCGGGAGAGTGAAGGGGCAGAACGGGAGAGAGGGCAGAGCGTGAGAGAGAGGGGGCAGAGCGGGAGAGACAGGGGGCAGAGAGAGGGCAGAGCGGGAAAGTGACGGGGCAGAGCGGGAGAGAGAGAGAGAGAGAGGGCAGAGCGGAGAGAGGGGGCAGAGCGGGAGAGAGAGTGGGCAGAGCGGTAGAGAGAGGGAGCAGAGCGGGAGAGTGAGGGGGCAGAGCGGGAGAGGGCAGAGCTGAGAGAGAGGGGGCAGAGTGTGAGAGAGGGGGCAGAGCGGGAGAGACAGGGGGCAGAGCGGGACAGAGCAGGAGAGTGAGGGGGTAGAGCAGGCAGAGCGGAGAGAGAGGGGGCAGAGCGTGAGAGAGAGTGAGGGCAGAGCGGGAGAGTGAGGGGCCAGAGCGGGATAGAGAAGGGGGAAGACCGGGAGAGAGAGAGGCAGAGCAGGAGAGAGGGCAGAGCGGGAGAGAGGGCAGAACGGAAGAGAGGGAGGGCAGAGCGGGAGTGAGAGATGGCAGAGCGGGAGAGTGAGGGGGCAGAGCGGGAGAGTGAGGGGGCAGAGCGGGAGAGTGAGGGGGCAGAGCGGGAGAGAGAGAGAGGTCAGAGCGGGAGAGAGAGGCGGCAGAGACAGGGGGCAGAGCGGGATAGACAGGGGACAGAGAGAGAGCAGAGCGGGAGAGTGAGGGGACAGAGCGGGAGAGAGAGAGGGCAGAGCTGGGGAGTGAGAGAGAGGGGGCAGAGCGGGAGAGACAGGGGGCAGAGCGGGAGAGAGAGGGGGCAGAGCGGGAGAGAGAGGGGGCAGAGCGGGAGAGAGAGGGGGCAGAGTGGGAGAGTGAGGGGCCAGAGCGGGATAGAGAAGGGGGGAAGACCAGGGGAGAAGAGCGGGAGAGAGAGGGGGCAGAGCAGGAGACAGAGCGGGAGAGGGAGGGCAGACCGGGAGAGAGAGAGGGCAGAGCGGGAGAGAGAGAGGGCAGAGCGGGAGAGAGAGAGCACAGCGGGAGAGAAAGAGGGCAGAGCGGGAGAGTAAGGGGGCATAGCGGGAGAGGGCAGAGCAGGAGAGAGGGCAGAGCGGGAGAGGCGGTGGGCAGAGCGGGAGAGAGAGGGGGCAGAGCGGGATAGAGAAGGGGGGGAAGACCGGGGGAGAAGAGCGGGAGAGAGAGAGGCAGAGCAGGAGAGAGAGAGGGCAGAGCGGGAGAGAGGGCAGAGTGGGAGAGAAGGAGGGCAGAGTGGGAGAGAGAGATGGCAGAGCGGGAGGGCAGAGCGGGAGAGAGGGAGGGCAGAGCGGGAGAGAGAGATGGCAGAGCGGTAGAGAGAGGGAGCAGAGCGGGAGAGTGAGGGGGCAGAGCGGGAGAGACAGGGGGCAGAGAGAGGGCAGAGCGGGAAAGTGAGGGGGCAGAGCGGGAGAGAGAGAGAGAGGGCAGAGCGGAGAGAGGGGGCAGAGCGCGAGAGAGAGGGGGCAGAGCAGTAGAGAGAATGAGCAGAGCGGGAGAGTGAGGGGGCAGAGCGGAAGAGGGCAGAGCGGGAGAGACAGGGGGCAGAGCAGGAGAGTGAGGGGGTAGAGCAGGCAGAGCGGAGAGAGGGGGCAGAGCGTGAGAGAGAGAGAGAGGGCAGAGCGGGAGAGTGAGGGGCCAGAGCGGGATAGAGAAGGGGGAAGACCGGGAGAGAGAGAGGCAGAGCAGGAGAGAGGGCAGAGCGGGAGAGAGGGCAGAACGGGAGAGAGGGAGGGCAGAGCGGGAGTGAGAGATGGCAGAGCGGTAGAGAGAGGGAGCAGAGCGGGAGAGTGAGGGGGCAGAGCGGGAGAGAGAGGTCAGAGCGGGAGAGAGAGGCGGCAGAGACAGGGGGCAGAGCAGGAGAGACAGGGGGCAGAGCGGGATAGACAGGGGACAGAGCGGTCGAGAGAGAGCAGAGCGGGAGAGTGAGGGGACAGAGCGGGAGAGAGAGAGGGCAGAGCTGGGGAGTGAGAGAGAGGGCAGAACGGGAGAGGGGGCAGAGCGGGAGAGAGACAGGGGGCAGAGCGGGAGAGAGAGGGGGCAGAGCGGGAGAGAGAGGGGGCAGAGCGGGAGAGAGAGGGGGCAGAGTGGGAGAGTGAGGGGCCAGAGCGGGATAGAGAAGGGGGGAAGACCAGGGGAGAAGAGCGGGAGAGAGAGAGGCAGAGCAGGAGAGATGGCAGAGAGGGAGAGAGAGGGGGCAGAGCAGGAGACAGAGCGGGAGAGAGAGGGCAGAGCGGGAGAGGGAGGGCAGAGCGGGAGAGCAGACCGGGAGAGAGGGCAGAGCGGGAGAGAGAGAGCACAGCGGGAGAGAAAGAGGGCAGAGCGGGAGAGAGGGGGCAGAGCGGGAGAGAGGGGGCAGAGCGGGAGAGTAAGGGGGCTTGGCGGGAGAGAGAGGGCAGAGCAGGAGAGAGAGAGGGCAGAGCGGGAGGGGCGGTGGGCAGAGCGGGAGAGAGAGGGGGCAGAGCGGGATAGAGAAGGGGGGGAAGACCGGGGGAGAAGAGCGGGAGAGAGAGAGTCAGAGCAGGAGAGAGAGAGGGCAGAGCGGGAGAGAGGGCAGAGTGGGAGAGAAGGAGGGCAGAGTGGGAGAGAGGGAGGGCAGAGCGGGAGAGAGAGATGGCAGAGTGGGAGAGAGGGAGGGCAGAGCGGGAGAGAGAGATGGCAGAGCGGTAGAGAGAGGGA
Organism: Scyliorhinus torazame; assembly: GCF_047496885.1. Taxonomy (NCBI): domain Eukaryota; kingdom Metazoa; phylum Chordata; class Chondrichthyes; order Carcharhiniformes; family Scyliorhinidae; genus Scyliorhinus; species Scyliorhinus torazame. The sequence continues at coordinate 163,074 of NW_027308138.1, read as the reverse complement.
GCAGAGCGGGAGAGTGAGGGGGCAGAACGGGAGAGAGGGCAGAGCGGGAGAGACAGGGGGCAGAGAGGGCAGAGCAGAGAGGGGGCAGAGCGGGAGAGGGGGCACAGCGGGAGAGAGGGCAGAATGGGAGAGGAGGGCAGAGTGGGAGAGAGGGAGAGCAGAGCGGGAGAGAGGGAGGGCAGAGCGGGAGAGATGGCAGAGCGGTAGAGAGAGGGAGCAGAGCGGGAGAGAGAGGGGGCAGAACGGGAGAGAGGGCAGAGCGTGAGAGAGAGGGGGCAGAGCGGGAGAGACAGGGGGCAGAGCAGAGAGAGAGGGGGCAGAGCGGGAGAGAGAGGGGGCACAGCGGGAGAGAGGGCAGAATGGGAGAGGAGGCAGAGCGTGAGAGGGGGCAGAGCGGTAGAGAGAGGGAGCAGAGCGGGAGAGTGAGGGGCCAGAGCGGGATAGAGAAGGGGAGAAGACCAGGGGAGAAGAGCGGGAGAGGGAGAGGCAGAGCAGGAGAGAGGGAGGGCAGAGCGGGAGAGAGAGAGGCAGAGCAGGAGAGAGGGCAGAGCGGGAGAGAGAAGGGGCAGAGCGGGAGAGGGAGGGCAGACCGGGAGAGAGAGAGGGCTGAGCGGGAGAGAGAGAGGGCTGAGCGGGAGAGAGAGAGGGCTGAACGGGAGAGAGAGAGCACAGCGGGAGAGAAAGAGGGCAGAGCGGGAGAGAGGGGGCAGAGCGGGAGTGTAAAGGGGCATAGCGGGAGAGGGCAGAGCAGGAGAGAGAGAGGGCAGAGCGGGAGAGAGAGGGGGCAGAGGTGGAGAGCGGGAGAGGGGGCAGAGCAGAGAGAGAGGGGGCAGAGCGTGAGAGAGTGCAGAGCGGGAGAGAGGGCAGAGCGGGAGAGAGGGCAGAACGGGAGAGAGGACAGAGCGGTAGAGAGAGGGAGCAGAGCGGGAGAGTGAGGGGGCAGAGCGGGAGAGAGAGAGAGGTCAGAGCGGGAGAGAGAGGCGGCAGAGACAGGGGGCAGAGCGGAAGACAGGGGGCAGAGCGGGATAGACAGGGGACAGAGAGGGGGCAGAGCGGTAGAGAGAGAGCAGAGCGGGAGAGTGAGGGGACAGAGCGGGAGAGAGAGAGGGCAGAGCTGGGGAGTGAGAGAGAGGGCAGAACGGGAGAAAGGGCAGAACGGGAGAGACAGGGGGCAGAGCGGGAGAGAGAGGGGGCAGAGCGGGAGAGAGAGGGGGCAGAGCAGGAGAGAGAGGGGGCAGAGTGGGAGAGTGAGGGGCCAGAGCGGGATAGAGAAGGGGGGAAGACCAGGGGAGAAGAGCGGGAGAGAGAGGGGGCAGAGCAGGAGACAGAGCGGGAGAGAGCGGGCAGAGCGGGAGAGGGAGGGCAGACCGGGAGAGGGAGGGCAGACCGGGAGAGAGAGAGGGCAGAGCGGGAGAGAGAGAGCACAGCGGGAGAGAAAGAGGGCAGAGCGGGAGAGGGGGCAGAGCGGGAGAGTAAGGGGGCATAGCGGGAGAGGGCAGAGCAGGAGAGAGAGAGGGCAGAGCGGGAGAGGCGGTGGGCAGAGCGGGAGAGAGAGGGGGCAGAGCGGGATAGAGAAGGGGGGGAAGACCGGGGGAGAAGAGCGGGAGAGAGAGAGGCAGAGCAGGAGAGAGAGAGGGCAGAGCGGGAGAGAGGGCAGAGTGGGAGAGAAGGAGGGCAGAGTGGGAGAGAGAGATGGCAGAGCGGGAGGGCAGAGCGGGAGAGAGGGAGGGCAGAGCGGGAGGGCAGAGCGGGAGAGAGGGAGGGCAGAGCGGGAGAGAGAGATGGCAGAGCGGTAGAGAGAGGGAGCAGAGCGGGAGAGTGAAGGGGCAGAACGGGAGAGAGGGCAGAGCGTGAGAGAGAGGGGGCAGAGCGGGAGAGACAGGGGGCAGAGAGAGGGCAGAGCGGGAAAGTGACGGGGCAGAGCGGGAGAGAGGGCAGAGCGGAGAGAGGGGGCAGAGCGGGAGAGAAAGGGGGCAGAGCGGTAGAGAGAGGGAGCAGAGCGGGAGAGTGAGGGGGCAGAGCGGGAGAGGGCAGAGCTGAGAGAGAGGGGGCAGAGCGTGAGAGAGGGGGCAGAGCGGGAGAGACAGGGGGCAGAGCGGGACAGAGCAGGAGAGTGAGGGGGTAGAGCAGGCAGAGCGGAGAGAGAGGGGGCAGAGCGTGAGAGAGAGTGAGGGCAGAGCGGGAGAGTGAGGGGCCAGAGCGGGATAGAGAAGGGGGAAGACCGGGAGAGAGAGAGGCAGAGCAGGAGAGAGGGCAGAGCGGGAGAGAGGGCAGAACGGGAGAGAGGGAGGGCAGAGCGGGAGTGAGAGATGGCAGAGCGGGAGAGTGAGGGGGCAGAGCGGGAGAGAGAGAGAGGTCAGAGCGGGAGAGAGAGGCGGCAGAGACAGGGGGCAGAGCGGAAGACAGGGGGCAGAGCGGGATAGACAGGGGACAGAGAGAGAGCAGAGCGGGAGAGTGAGGGGACAGAGCGGGAGAGAGAGATAGCAGAGCGGTAGAGAGAGGGAGCAGAGCGGGAGAGTGAGGGGGCAGAACGGGAGAGAGGGCAGAGCGTGAGAGAGAGGGGGCAGAGCGGGAGAGACAGGGGGCAGAGAGAGGGCAGAGCGGGAAAGTGAGGGGGCAGAACGGGAGAGAGAGAGGGAAGAGCGGAGAGAGGGGGCAGAGCGGGAGAGAGAGGGGGCAGAGCGGGAGAGTGAGGGGGCAGAGCGGGAGAGGGCAGAGCTGAGAGAGAGGGGGCAGAGCGTGAGAGAGGGGGCAGAGCGGGAGAGACAGGGGGCAGAGCGGGACAGAGCAGGAGAGTGAGGGGGTAGAGCAGGCAGAGCGGAGAGAGAGGGGGCCGAGCGTGAGAGAGGGCAGAGCGGGAGAGTGAGGGGCCAGAGCGGGATAGAGAAGGGGGAAGACCGGGAGAGAGAGAGGCAGAGTAGGAGAGAGAGAGAGGGCAGAGCGGGAGAGAGGGCAGAACGGGAGAGAGGGAGGGCAGAGTGGGAGTGAGAGATGGCAGAGCGGGAGAGTGAGGGGGCAGAGCGGGAGAGAGAGGGCAGAGCGGGAGAGAGAGGCGGCAGAGACAGGGGGCAGAGCGGGAGAGACAGGGGGCAGAGCGGGATAGACAGGGGACAGAGAGGGGGCAGAGCGGTAGAGAGAGAGCAGAGCGGGAGAGTGAGGGGACAGAGCGGGAGAGAGAGAGGGCAGAGCTGGGGAGTGAGAGAGAGGGCAGAACGGGAGAGGGGGCAGAGCGGGAGAGAGACAGGGGGCAGAGCGGGAGAGGGGGCAGAGCGGGAGAGAGAGGGGGCAGAGCGGGAGAGAGAGGGGGCAGAGCGGGAGAGAGAGGGGGCAGAGTGGGAGAGTGAGGGGGCAGAGCGGGAGAGGGCAGAGCTGAGAGAGAGGGGGCAGAGCGGGGAGAGCGAGAGAGAGAGAGGGCTGAGCGGGAGAGTGAGGGGGTAGAGCAGGAGAGGGGGCAGAGGGGGAGCAGAGTGGAGAGAGAGGGGGCAGAGCGTGAGAGATTGCAGAGCGGGAGAGAGCAGAGCGGGAGAGAGGGCTGAGCGGGAGAGTGAGGGGGTAGAGCGGGAGAGAGAGGGCAGAGCGGAGAGAGAGGTGCAGAGCAGAGAGAGGGGGCAGAGCGGGAGAGAGGGCAGAGCGGGAGAGAGAGAGGGCAGAGCGGGAGAGAGAGGGGGCAGAGCGGGAGAGAGAGGGGGCAGAGCGGGAGAGGGGGCAGAGCGGGAGTGAGAGATGGGGCAGAGGGGGTGAGAGATGGGGCAGAGGGGGTGAGAGATGGGGCAGAGTGGGAGAGGGGCAGAGCGGGACAGAGAGGGGGCAGAGCGGGACAGACAGGGGGCAGAGCGGGACAGAGCAGGAGAGTGAGGGGGTAGAGCAGGCAGAGCGGAGAGAGAGGGGGCAGAGCGTGAGAGAGAGAGAGGTCAGAGCGGGAGAGTGAGGGGCCAGAGCGGGATAGAGAAGGGGGAAGACCGGGGAGAAGAGCGGGAGAGAGAGAGGCAGAGCAGGAGAGAGGGCAGAGCGGGAGAGAGAGAGGGCAGAACGGGAGAGAGAGAGGGCAGAGCGGGAAAGAGAGATGGCAGAGCGGGAGAGAGAGAGGGTAGAGCGGGAGAGAGAGGGCAGAGCGGAGAGAGAGGTGCAGAGCGGAGAGAGGAGGCAGAGCGGGAGAGGGGGCATAGCGGGAGTGCGAGGGCAGAGCTGGAGAGAGAGGGGGCAGAGCGGGAGAGAGGGGGCAGAGCGGGAGAGAGAGGGGGCAGAGCGGGAGAGAGAGGGGGCAGGGTGGGAGAGAGGGGGCAGAGCGGGAGAGAGAGGGGGCAGGGTGGGAGAGAGGGCAGAGCGGGAGACAGGGGGCAGAGAGATGGGGCAGAGGGGGTGAGAGATGGGGCAGAGCGGGAGAGGGGGCAGAGCGGGACAGACAGGGGGCAGACCGGGAGAGAGAGAGGGCTGAGCGGGAGAGAGAGCACAGCGGGAGTGAAAGAGGGCAGAACGGGAGAGAGAGGGGGCAGAGCAGGAGAAAAAGGGCAGAGCGGGAGAGAGAGGGGGCAGAGCGGGAGAGTGAGGGGCCAGAGCGGGATAGAGAAGGGGGGAAGACCAGGGGAGAAGAGCGGGAGAGAGAGAGGCAGAGCAGGAGAGAGGGAGGGCAGAGCGGGAGAGAGAGAGGCAGAGCAGGAGAGAGAGAGGGCAGAGCGGGAGAGAGAAGGGGCAGACCGGGAGAGAGAGAGGGCTGAGCGGGAGAGAGAGAGCACAGCGGGAGAGAAAGAGGGCAGAGCGGGAGCAGAGCGGGAGAGTGAGGGGCCAGAGCGGGATAGAGAAGGGGAGAAGACCAGGGGAGAAGAGCGGGAGAGGGAGAGGCAGAGCAGGAGAGAGGGAGGGCAGAGCGGGAGAGAGAGAGGCAGAGCAGGAGAGAGAGAGGGCAGAGCGGGGAGAGAGAAGGGGCAGAGCGGGAGAGGGAGGGCAGACCGGGAGAGAGAGAGGGCTGAGCGGGAGAGAGAGAGGGCTGAGCGGGAGAGAGAGAGGGCTGAGCGGGAGAGAGAGAGCACAGCGGGAGAGAAAGAGGGCAGAGCGGGAGAGAGGGGACAGAGCGGGAGTGTAAAGGGGCATAGCGGGAGAGGGCAGAGCAGGAGAGAGAGAGGGCAGAGCGGGAGAGAGAGGGGGCAGAGGTGGAGAGCGGGAGAGGGGGCAGAGGTGGAGAGCGGGAGAGGGGGCAGAGCAGAGAGAGAGGGGGCAGAGCGTGAGAGAGTGCAGAGCGGGAGAGAGGGCAGAGCGGGAGAGAGAGAGGGCTGAGCGGGAGAGTGAGGGGGTAGAGCGGGAGAGAGAGGGCAGAGCGGAGAGAGAGGTGCAGAGCGGAGAGAGGAGGCAGAGCGGGAGAGAGAGGGGGCAGACCAGGAGAGGGGGCATAGCGGGAGTGCGAGGGCAGAGCTGGAGAGAGAGGGGGCAGAGCGGGAGAGAGAGGGGGCAGAGCGGGAGAGAGGGGGCAGAGCGGGAGAGAGAGGGGGCAGGGTGGGAGAGAGGGCAGAGCGGGAGACAGGGGGCAGAGAGATGGGGCAGAGGGGGTGAGAGATGGGGCAGAGCGGGAGAGGGGGCAGAGCGGGACAGACAGGGGGCAGAGCGGGACAGAGCAGGAGAGTGAGGGGGTAGAGCAGGCAGAGCGGAGAGAGAGGGGGCAGAGCGTGAGAGAGAGAGAGAGAGGGCAGAGCGGGAGAGTGAGGGGCCAGAGCGGGATAGAGAAGGGGGAAGACCGGGGGAGAAGAGCGGGAGAGAGAGAGGCAGAGCAGGAGAGAGGGCAGAGCGGGAGAGAGAGAGGGCAGAACGGGAGAGAGAGAGGGCAGAGCGGGAAAGAGAGATGGCAGAGCGGTAGAGAGAGGGAGCAGAGCGGGAGAGTGAGGGGGCAGAGCGGGAGAGTGAGGGGGCAGAGCGGGAGAGAGAGGGGGCAGAGCGGGAGAGGGAGGGCAGACCGGGAGAGAGACAGGGCTGAGCGGGAGAGAGAGCACAGCGGGAGTGAAAGAGGGCAGAACGGGAGAGAGAGGGGGCAGAGCAGGAGAAAAAGGGCAGAGCGGGAGAGAGAGGGGGCAGAGCGGGGAGAGTGAGGGGCCAGAGCGGGATAGAGAAGGGGGGAAGACCAGGGGAGAAGAGCGGGAGAGAGAGAGGCAGAGCAGGAGAGAGGGAGGGCAGAGCGGGAGAGAGAGAGGCAGAGCAGGAGAGAGAGAGGGCAGAGCGGGAGAGAGAAGGGGCAGACCGGGAGAGAGAGAGGGCTGAGCGGGAGAGAGAGAGCACAGCGGGAGAGAAAGAGGGCAGAGCGGGAGAGAGAGAGGCAGAGCGGGAGGGGCGGTGGGCAGAGCGGGAGAGAGAGGGGGCAGAGCGGGATAGAGAAGGGGGGGAAGACCGGGGGAGAAGAGCGGGAGAGAGAGAGTCAGAGCAGGAGAGAGAGAGGGCAGAGCGGGAGAGAGGGCAGAGTGGGAGAGAAGGAGGGCAGAGTGGGAGAGAGGGAGGGCAGAGCGGGAGAGAGAGATGGCAGAGTGGGAGAGAGGGAGGGCAGAGCGGGAGAGAGAGATGGCAGAGCGGTAGAGAGAGGGAGCAGAGCGGGAGAGTGAGGGGGCAGAACGGGAGAGAGGGCAGAGCGGGAGAGACAGGGGGCAGAGAGGGCAGAGCAGAGAGGGGGCAGAGCGGGAGAGGGGGCACAGCGGGAGAGAGGGCAGAATGGGAGAGGAGGGCAGAGTGGGAGAGAGGGAGAGCAGAGCGGGAGAGAGGGAGGGCAGAGCGGGAGAGATGGCAGAGCGGTAGAGAGAGGGAGCAGAGCGGGAGAGAGAGGGGGCAGAACGGGAGAGAGGGCAGAGCGTGAGAGAGAGGGGGCAGAGCGGGAGAGACAGGGGGCAGAGCAGAGAGAGAGGGGGCAGAGCGGGAGAGAGAGGGGGCACAGCGGGAGAGAGGGCAGAATGGGAGAGGAGGCAGAGCGTGAGAGGGGGCAGAGCGGTAGAGAGAGGGAGCAGAGCGGGAGAGTGAGGGGCCAGAGCGGGATAGAGAAGGGGAGAAGACCAGGGGAGAAGAGCGGGAGAGGGAGAGGCAGAGCAGGAGAGAGGGAGGGCAGAGCGGGAGAGAGAGAGGCAGAGCAGGAGAGAGGGCAGAGCGGGAGAGAGAAGGGGCAGAGCGGGAGAGGGAGGGCAGACCGGGAGAGAGAGAGGGCTGAGCGGGAGAGAGAGAGGGCTGAGCGGGAGAGAGAGAGGGCTGAACGGGAGAGAGAGAGCACAGCGGGAGAGAAAGAGGGCAGAGCGGGAGAGAGGGGGGCAGAGCGGGAGTGTAAAGGGGCATAGCGGGAGAGGGCAGAGCAGGAGAGAGAGAGGGCAGAGCGGGAGAGAGAGGGGGCAGAGGTGGAGAGCGGGAGAGGGGGCAGAGCAGAGAGAGAGGGGGCAGAGCGTGAGAGAGTGCAGAGCGGGAGAGAGGGCAGAGCGGGAGAGAGGGCAGAACGGGAGAGAGGACAGAGCGGTAGAGAGAGGGAGCAGAGCGGGAGAGTGAGGGGGCAGAGCGGGAGAGAGAGAGAGGTCAGAGCGGGAGAGAGAGGCGGCAGAGACAGGGGGCAGAGCGGAAGACAGGGGGCAGAGCGGGATAGACAGGGGACAGAGAGGGGGCAGAGCGGTAGAGAGAGAGCAGAGCGGGAGAGTGAGGGGACAGAGCGGGAGAGAGAGAGGGCAGAGCTGGGGAGTGAGAGAGAGGGCAGAACGGGAGAAAGGGCAGAACGGGAGAGACAGGGGGCAGAGCGGGAGAGAGAGGGGGCAGAGCGGGAGAGAGAGGGGGCAGAGCAGGAGAGAGAGGGGGCAGAGTGGGAGAGTGAGGGGCCAGAGCGGGATAGAGAAGGGGGGAAGACCAGGGGAGAAGAGCGGGAGAGAGAGGGGGCAGAGCAGGAGACAGAGCGGGAGAGAGCGGGCAGAGCGGGAGAGGGAGGGCAGACCGGGAGAGGGAGGGCAGACCGGGAGAGAGAGAGGGCAGAGCGGGAGAGAGAGAGCACAGCGGGAGAGAAAGAGGGCAGAGCGGGAGAGGGGGCAGAGCGGGAGAGTAAGGGGGCATAGCGGGAGAGGGCAGAGCAGGAGAGAGAGAGGGCAGAGCGGGAGAGGCGGTGGGCAGAGCGGGAGAGAGAGGGGGCAGAGCGGGATAGAGAAGGGGGGGAAGACCGGGGGAGAAGAGCGGGAGAGAGAGAGGCAGAGCAGGAGAGAGAGAGGGCAGAGCGGGAGAGAGGGCAGAGTGGGAGAGAAGGAGGGCAGAGTGGGAGAGAGAGATGGCAGAGCGGGAGGGCAGAGCGGGAGAGAGGGAGGGCAGAGCGGGAGGGCAGAGCGGGAGAGAGGGAGGGCAGAGCGGGAGAGAGAGATGGCAGAGCGGTAGAGAGAGGGAGCAGAGCGGGAGAGTGAAGGGGCAGAACGGGAGAGAGGGCAGAGCGTGAGAGAGAGGGGGCAGAGCGGGAGAGACAGGGGGCAGAGAGAGGGCAGAGCGGGAAAGTGACGGGGCAGAGCGGGAGAGAGGGCAGAGCGGAGAGAGGGGGCAGAGCGGGAGAGAAAGGGGGCAGAGCGGTAGAGAGAGGGAGCAGAGCGGGGAGAGTGAGGGGGCAGAGCGGGAGAGGGCAGAGCTGAGAGAGAGGGGGCAGAGCGTGAGAGAGGGGGCAGAGCGGGAGAGACAGGGGGCAGAGCGGGACAGAGCAGGAGAGTGAGGGGGTAGAGCAGGCAGAGCGGAGAGAGAGGGGGCAGAGCGTGAGAGAGAGTGAGGGCAGAGCGGGAGAGTGAGGGGCCAGAGCGGGATAGAGAAGGGGGAAGACCGGGAGAGAGAGAGGCAGAGCAGGAGAGAGGGCAGAGCGGGAGAGAGGGCAGAACGGGAGAGAGGGAGGGCAGAGCGGGAGTGAGAGATGGCAGAGCGGGAGAGTGAGGGGGCAGAGCGGGAGAGAGAGAGAGGTCAGAGCGGGAGAGAGAGGCGGCAGAGACAGGGGGCAGAGCGGAAGACAGGGGGCAGAGCGGGATAGACAGGGGACAGAGAGAGAGCAGAGCGGGAGAGTGAGGGGACAGAGCGGGAGAGAGAGATAGCAGAGCGGTAGAGAGAGGGAGCAGAGCGGGAGAGTGAGGGGGCAGAACGGGAGAGAGGGCAGAGCGTGAGAGAGAGGGGGCAGAGCGGGAGAGACAGGGGGCAGAGAGAGGGCAGAGCGGGAAAGTGAGGGGGCAGAACGGGAGAGAGAGAGGGAAGAGCGGAGAGAGGGGGCAGAGCGGGAGAGAGAGGGGGCAGAGCGGGAGAGTGAGGGGGCAGAGCGGGAGAGGGCAGAGCTGAGAGAGAGGGGGCAGAGCGTGAGAGAGGGGGCAGAGCGGGAGAGACAGGGGGCAGAGCGGGACAGAGCAGGAGAGTGAGGGGGTAGAGCAGGCAGAGCGGAGAGAGAGGGGGCCGAGCGTGAGAGAGGGCAGAGCGGGAGAGTGAGGGGCCAGAGCGGGATAGAGAAGGGGGAAGACCGGGAGAGAGAGAGGCAGAGTAGGAGAGAGAGAGAGGGCAGAGCGGGAGAGAGGGCAGAACGGGAGAGAGGGAGGGCAGAGTGGGAGTGAGAGATGGCAGAGCGGGAGAGTGAGGGGGCAGAGCGGGAGAGAGAGGGCAGAGCGGGAGAGAGAGGCGGCAGAGACAGGGGGCAGAGCGGGAGAGACAGGGGGCAGAGCGGGATAGACAGGGGACAGAGAGGGGGCAGAGCGGTAGAGAGAGAGCAGAGCGGGAGAGTGAGGGGACAGAGCGGGAGAGAGAGAGGGCAGAGCTGGGGAGTGAGAGAGAGGGCAGAACGGGAGAGGGGGCAGAGCGGGAGAGAGACAGGGGGCAGAGCGGGAGAGGGGGCAGAGCGGGAGAGAGAGGGGGCAGAGCGGGAGAGAGAGGGGGCAGAGCGGGAGAGAGAGGGGGCAGAGTGGGAGAGTGAGGGGGCAGAGCGGGAGAGGGCAGAGCTGAGAGAGAGGGGGCAGAGCGGGGAGAGCGAGAGAGAGAGAGGGCTGAGCGGGAGAGTGAGGGGGTAGAGCAGGAGAGGGGGCAGAGGGGGAGCAGAGTGGAGAGAGAGGGGGCAGAGCGTGAGAGATTGCAGAGCGGGAGAGAGCAGAGCGGGAGAGAGGGCTGAGCGGGAGAGTGAGGGGGTAGAGCGGGAGAGAGAGGGCAGAGCGGAGAGAGAGGTGCAGAGCAGAGAGAGGGGGCAGAGCGGGAGAGAGGGCAGAGCGGGAGAGAGAGAGGGCTGAGCGGGAGAGTGAGGGGGTCGAGCGGGAGAGAGAGGGCAGAGCGGAGAGAGAGGTGCAGAGCGGAGAGAGGGGGCAGAGCGGGAGAGAGAGGGGGCAGAGCGGGAGAGAGAGGGGGCAGAGCGGGAGAGGGGGCAGAGCGGGAGTGAGAGATGGGGCAGAGGGGGTGAGAGATGGGGCAGAGGGGGTGAGAGATGGGGCAGAGTGGGAGAGGGGCAGAGCGGGACAGAGAGGGGGCAGAGCGGGACAGACAGGGGGCAGAGCGGGACAGAGCAGGAGAGTGAGGGGGTAGAGCAGGCAGAGCGGAGAGAGAGGGGGCAGAGCGTGAGAGAGAGAGAGGTCAGAGCGGGAGAGTGAGGGGCCAGAGCGGGATAGAGAAGGGGGAAGACCGGGGAGAAGAGCGGGAGAGAGAGAGGCAGAGCAGGAGAGAGGGCAGAGCGGGAGAGAGAGAGGGCAGAACGGGAGAGAGAGAGGGCAGAGCGGGAAAGAGAGATGGCAGAGCGGGAGAGAGAGAGGGTAGAGCGGGAGAGAGAGGGCAGAGCGGAGAGAGAGGTGCAGAGCGGAGAGAGGAGGCAGAGCGGGAGAGGGGGCATAGCGGGAGTGCGAGGGCAGAGCTGGAGAGAGAGGGGGCAGAGCGGGAGAGAGGGGGCAGAGCGGGAGAGAGAGGGGGCAGAGCGGGAGAGAGAGGGGGCAGGGTGGGAGAGAGGGGGCAGAGCGGGAGAGAGAGGGGGCAGGGTGGGAGAGAGGGCAGAGCGGGAGACAGGGGGCAGAGAGATGGGGCAGAGGGGGTGAGAGATGGGGCAGAGCGGGAGAGGGGGCAGAGCGGGACAGACAGGGGGCAGACCGGGAGAGAGAGAGGGCTGAGCGGGAGAGAGAGCACAGCGGGAGTGAAAGAGGGCAGAACGGGAGAGAGAGGGGGCAGAGCAGGAGAAAAAGGGCAGAGCGGGAGAGAGAGGGGGCAGAGCGGGAGAGTGAGGGGCCAGAGCGGGATAGAGAAGGGGGGAAGACCAGGGGAGAAGAGCGGGAGAGAGAGAGGCAGAGCAGGAGAGAGGGAGGGCAGAGCGGGAGAGAGAGAGGCAGAGCAGGAGAGAGAGAGGGCAGAGCGGGAGAGAGAAGGGGCAGACCGGGAGAGAGAGAGGGCTGAGCGGGAGAGAGAGAGCACAGCGGGAGAGAAAGAGGGCAGAGCGGGAGCAGAGCGGGAGAGTGAGGGGCCAGAGCGGGATAGAGAAGGGGAGAAGACCAGGGGAGAAGAGCGGGAGAGGGAGAGGCAGAGCAGGAGAGAGGGAGGGCAGAGCGGGAGAGAGAGAGGCAGAGCAGGAGAGAGAGAGGGCAGAGCGGGAGAGAGAAGGGGCAGAGCGGGAGAGGGAGGGCAGACCGGGAGAGAGAGAGGGCTGAGCGGGAGAGAGAGAGGGCTGAGCGGGAGAGAGAGAGGGCTGAGCGGGAGAGAGAGAGCACAGCGGGAGAGAAAGAGGGCAGAGCGGGAGAGAGGGGACAGAGCGGGAGTGTAAAGGGGCATAGCGGGAGAGGGCAGAGCAGGAGAGAGAGAGGGCAGAGCGGGAGAGAGAGGGGGCAGAGGTGGAGAGCGGGAGAGGGGGCAGAGGTGGAGAGCGGGAGAGGGGGCAGAGCAGAGAGAGAGGGGGCAGAGCGTGAGAGAGTGCAGAGCGGGAGAGAGGGCAGAGCGGGAGAGAGAGAGGGCTGAGCGGGAGAGTGAGGGGGTAGAGCGGGAGAGAGAGGGCAGAGCGGAGAGAGAGGTGCAGAGCGGAGAGAGGAGGCAGAGCGGGAGAGAGAGGGGGCAGACCAGGAGAGGGGGCATAGCGGGAGTGCGAGGGCAGAGCTGGAGAGAGAGGGGGCAGAGCGGGAGAGAGAGGGGGCAGAGCGGGAGAGAGGGGGCAGAGCGGGAGAGAGAGGGGGCAGGGTGGGAGAGAGGGCAGAGCGGGAGACAGGGGGCAGAGAGATGGGGCAGAGGGGGTGAGAGATGGGGCAGAGCGGGAGAGGGGGCAGAGCGGGACAGACAGGGGGCAGAGCGGGACAGAGCAGGAGAGTGAGGGGGTAGAGCAGGCAGAGCGGAGAGAGAGGGGGCAGAGCGTGAGAGAGAGAGAGAGAGGGCAGAGCGGGAGAGTGAGGGGCCAGAGCGGGATAGAGAAGGGGGAAGACCGGGGGAGAAGAGCGGGAGAGAGAGAGGCAGAGCAGGAGAGAGGGCAGAGCGGGAGAGAGAGAGGGCAGAACGGGAGAGAGAGAGGGCAGAGCGGGAAAGAGAGATGGCAGAGCGGTAGAGAGAGGGAGCAGAGCGGGAGAGTGAGGGGGCAGAGCGGGAGAGTGAGGGGGCAGAGCGGGAGAGAGAGGGGGCAGAGCGGGAGAGGGAGGGCAGACCGGGAGAGAGACAGGGCTGAGCGGGAGAGAGAGCACAGCGGGAGTGAAAGAGGGCAGAACGGGAGAGAGAGGGGGCAGAGCAGGAGAAAAAGGGCAGAGCGGGAGAGAGAGGGGGCAGAGCGGGAGAGTGAGGGGCCAGAGCGGGATAGAGAAGGGGGGAAGACCAGGGGAGAAGAGCGGGAGAGAGAGAGGCAGAGCAGGAGAGAGGGAGGGCAGAGCGGGAGAGAGAGAGGCAGAGCAGGAGAGAGAGAGGGCAGAGCGGGAGAGAGAAGGGGCAGACCGGGAGAGAGAGAGGGCTGAGCGGGAGAGAGAGAGCACAGCGGGAGAGAAAGAGGGCAGAGCGGGAGAGTGAGGGGCCAGAGCGGGATAGAGAAGGGGAGAAGACCAGGGGAGAAGAGCGGGAGAGGGAGAGGCAGAGCAGGAGAGAGGGAGGGCAGAGCGGGAGAGAGAGAGGCAGAGCAGGAGAGAGAGAGGGCAGAGCGGGAGAGAGAAGGGGCAGAGCGGGAGAGGGAGGGCAGACCGGGAGAGAGAGAGGGCTGAGCGGGAGAGAGAGAGGGCTGAGCGGGAGAGAGAGAGGGCTGAGCGGGAGAGAGAGAGCACAGCGGGAGAGAAAGAGGGCAGAGCGGGAGAGAGGGGGCAGAGCGGGAGTGTAAAGGGGCATAGCGGGAGAGGGCAGAGCAGGAGAGAGAGAGGGCAGAGCGGGAGAGAGAGGGGGCAGAGGTGGAGAGCGGGAGAGGGGGCAGAGCAGAGAGAGAGGGGGCAGAGCGTGAGAGAGTGCAGAGCGGGAGAGAGGGCAGAGCGGGAGAGAGGGCAGAACGGGAGAGAGGGCAGAGCGGTAGAGAGAGGGAGCAGAGCGGGAGAGTGAGGGGGCAGAGCGGGAGAGAGAGAGAGGTCAGAGCGGGAGAGAGAGGCGGCAGAGACAGGGGGCAGAGCGGAAGACAGGGGGCAGAGCGGGATAGACAGGGGACAGAGAGGGGGCAGAGCGGTAGAGAGAGAGCAGAGCGGGAGAGTGAGGGGACAGAGCGGGAGAGAGAGAGGGCAGAGCTGGGGAGTGAGAGAGAGGGCAGAACGGGAGAAAGGGCAGAGCGGGAGAGACAGGGGGCAGAGCGGGAGAGAGAGGGGGCAGAGCGGGAGAGAGAGGGGGCAGAGCAGGAGAGAGAGGGGGCAGAGTGGGAGAGTGAGGGGCCAGAGCGGGATAGAGAAGGGGGGAAGACCAGGGGAGAAGAGCGGGAGAGAGAGGGGGCAGAGCAGGAGACAGAGCGGGAGAGAGCGGGCAGAGCGGGAGAGGGAGGGCAGACCGGGAGAGGGAGGGCAGACCGGGAGAGAGAGAGGGCAGAGCGGGAGAGAGAGAGCACAGCGGGAGAGAAAGAGGGCAGAGCGGGAGAGGGGGCAGAGCGGGAGAGTAAGGGGGCATAGCGGGAGAGGGCAGAGCAGGAGAGAGAGAGGGCAGAGCGGGAGAGGCGGTGGGCAGAGCGGGAGAGAGAGGGGGCAGAGCGGGATAGAGAAGGGGGGGAAGACCGGGGGAGAAGAGCGGGAGAGAGAGAGGCAGAGCAGGAGAGAGAGAGGGCAGAGCGGGAGAGAGGGCAGAGTGGGAGAGAAGGAGGGCAGAGTGGGAGAGAGAGATGGCAGAGCGGGAGGGCAGAGCGGGAGAGAGGGAGGGCAGAGCGGGAGAGAGAGATGGCAGAGCGGTAGAGAGAGGGAGCAGAGCGGGAGAGTGAAGGGGCAGAACGGGAGAGAGGGCAGAGCGTGAGAGAGAGGGGGCAGAGCGGGAGAGACAGGGGGCAGAGAGAGGGCAGAGCGGGAAAGTGACGGGGCAGAGCGGGAGAGAGAGAGAGAGGGCAGAGCGGAGAGAGGGGGCAGAGCGGGAGAGAGAGGGGGCAGAGCGGTAGAGAGAGGGAGCAGAGCGGGAGAGTGAGGGGGCAGAGCGGGAGAGGGCAGAGCTGAGAGAGAGGGGGCAGAGCGTGAGAGAGGGGGCAGAGCGGGAGAGACAGGGGGCAGAGCGGGACAGAGCAGGAGAGTGAGGGGGTAGAGCAGGCAGAGCGGAGAGAGAGGGGGCAGAGCGTGAGAGAGAGTGAGGGCAGAGCGGGAGAGTGAGGGGCCAGAGCGGGATAGAGAAGGGGGAAGACCGGGAGAGAGAGAGGCAGAGCAGGAGAGAGGGCAGAGCGGGAGAGAGGGCAGAACGGGAGAGAGGGAGGGCAGAGCGGGAGTGAGAGATGGCAGAGCGGGAGAGTGAGGGGGCAGAGCGGGAGAGAGAGAGAGGTCAGAGCGGGAGAGAGAGGCGGCAGAGACAGGGGGCAGAGCGGAAGACAGGGGGCAGAGCGGGATAGACAGGGGACAGAGAGAGAGCAGAGCGGGAGAGTGAGGGGACAGAGCGGGAGAGAGAGAGGGCAGAGCTGGGGAGTGAGAGAGAGGGCAGAACGGGAGAGGGGGCAGAGCGGGAGAGACAGGGGGCAGAGCGGGAGAGAGAGGGGGCAGAGCGGGAGAGAGAGGGGGCAGAGTGGGAGAGTGAGGGGCCAGAGCGGGATAGAGAAGGGGGGAAGACCAGGGGAGAAGAGCGGGAGAGAGAGGGGGCAGAGCAAGAGACAGAGCGGGAGAGGGAGGGCAGACCGGGAGAGAGAGAGGGCAGAGCGGGAGAGAGCACAGCGGGAGAGAAAGAGGGCAGAGCGGGAGAGTAAGGGGGCATAGCGGGAGAGGGCAGAGCAGGAGAGAGGGCAGAGCGGGAGAGGCGGTGGGCAGAGCGGGAGAGAGAGGGGGCAGAGCGGGATAGAGAAGGGGGGGAAGACCGGGGGAGAAGAGCGGGAGAGAGAGAGGCAGAGCAGGAGAGAGAGAGGGCAGAGCGGGAGAGAGGGCAGAGTGGGAGAGAAGGAGGGCAGAGTGGGAGAGAGAGATGGCAGAGCGGGAGAGAGGGAGGGCAGAGCGGGAGAGAGAGATGGCAGAGCGGTAGAGAGAGGGAGCAGAGCGGGAGAGTGAGGGGGCAGAACGGGAGAGAGGGCAGAGCGTGAGAGAGAGGGGGCAGAGCGGGAGAGACAGGGGGCAGAGAGAGGGCAGAGCGGGAAAGTGAGGGGGCAGAGCGGGAGAGAGAGAGGGCAGAGCGGAGAGAGGGGGCAGAGCGCGAGAGAGAGGGGGCAGAGCAGTAGAGAGAATGAGCAGAGCGGGAGAGTGAGGGGGCAGAGCGGAAGAGGGCAGAGCGGGAGAGACAGGGGGCAGAGCAGGAGAGTGAGGGGGTAGAGCAGGCAGAGCGGAGAGAGGGGGCAGAGCGTGAGAGAGAGAGAGAGGGCAGAGCGGGAGAGTGAGGGGCCAGAGCGGGATAGAGAAGGGGGAAGACCGGGAGAGAGAGAGGCAGAGCAGGAGAGAGGGCAGAGCGGGAGAGAGGGCAGAACGGGAGAGAGGGAGGGCAGAGCGGGAGTGAGAGATGGCAGAGCGGTAGAGAGAGGGAGCAGAGCGGGAGAGTGAGGGGGCAGAGCGGGAGAGAGAGGTCAGAGCGGGAGAGAGAGGCGGCAGAGACAGGGGGCAGAGCAGGAGAGACAGGGGGCAGAGCGGGATAGACAGGGGACAGAGCGGTCGAGAGAGAGCAGAGCGGGAGAGTGAGGGGACAGAGCGGGAGAGAGAGAGGGCAGAGCTGGGGAGTGAGAGAGAGGGCAGAACGGGAGAGGGGGCAGAGCGGGAGAGAGACAGGGGGCAGAGCGGGAGAGAGAGGGGGCAGAGCGGGAGAGAGAGGGGGCAGAGCGGGAGAGAGAGGGGGCAGAGCGGGAGAGAGAGGGGGCAGAGTGGGAGAGTGAGGGGCCAGAGCGGGATAGAGAAGGGGGGAAGACCAGGGGAGAAGAGCGGGAGAGAGAGAGGCAGAGCAGGAGAGATGGCAGAGAGGGAGAGAGAGGGGGCAGAGCAGGAGACAGAGCGGGAGAGAGAGGGCAGAGCGGGAGAGGGAGGGCAGAGCGGGAGAGCAGACCGGGAGAGAGGGCAGAGCGGGAGAGAGAGAGCACAGCGGGAGAGAAAGAGGGCAGAGCGGGAGAGAGGGGGCAGAGCGGGAGAGAGGGGGCAGAGCGGGAGAGTAAGGGGGCATAGCGGGAGAGAGAGGGCAGAGCAGGAGAGAGAGAGGGCAGAGCGGGAGAGGCGGTGGGCAGAGCGGGAGAGAGAGGGGGCAGAGCGGGATAGAGAAGGGGGGGAAGACCGGGGGAGAAGAGCGGGAGAGAGAGAGGCAGAGCAGGAGAGAGAGAGGGCAGAGCGGGAGAGAGGGCAGAGTGGGAGAGAAGGAGGGCAGAGTGGGAGAGAGGGAGGGCAAAGCGGGAGAGAGAGATGGCAGAGTGGGAGAGAGGGAGGGCAGAGCGGGAGAGAGAGATGGCAGAGCGGTAGAGAGAGGGAGCAGAGCGGGAGAGTGAGGGGGCAGAACGGGAGAGAGGGCAGAGCGGGAGAGACAGGGGGCAGAGAGGGCAGAGCAGAGAGGGGGCAGAGCGGGAGAGGGGGCACAGCGGGAGAGAGGGCAGAATGGGAGAGGAGGGCAGAGTGGGAGAGAGGGAGAGCAGAGCGGGAGAGAGGGAGGGCAGAGCGGGAGAGATGGCAGAGCGGTAGAGAGAGGGAGCAGAGCGGGAGAGAGAGGGGGCAGAACGGGAGAGAGGGCAGAGCGTGAGAGAGAGGGGGCAGAGCGGGAGAGACAGGGGGCAGAGCAGAGAGAGAGGGGGCAGAGCGGGAGAGAGAGGGGGCACAGCGGGAGAGAGGGCAGAATGGGAGAGGAGACAGAGCGTGAGAGGGGGCAGAGCGGTAGAGAGAGGGAGCAGAGCGGGAGAGTGAGGGGGCAGAGCGGGAGAGGGCAGAGCTGAGAGAGAGGGGGCAGAGTGTGAGAGAGGGGGCAGAGCGGGAGAGACAGGGGGCAGAGACGGGGCAGAGAGGTAGAGAGAGGGCAGAGCGGGAGACTGAGGGGGTAGAGCGGGAGACTGAGGGGGTAGAGCGGGAGAGAGAGGGCAGAGCGGACAGACAGGTGCAGAGCGGAGAGAGGGCGGAGCATGAGAGAGAGAGAGGGGGCAGAGCGGAAGAGAGAGGCGGCAGAGCGGGAGACAAAGGGCAGAGCGGGAGAGAGAGGGGGCAGAGCGGGAGGAGGGGGCAGAGCGGGAGGGGGGGCAGAGCGGGAGAGAGGGCAGAGCCGGAGAGATGGCAGAGAGAGGGGGCATAGCGAGAGAGCAGAGCGGGAGATAGGGGGCAGAGCGGGAGAGAGAGAGGGCAGAGCGGAGAGGGGACAGAGCGTGAGAGAGAGGGGGCAGCGGGGGTGAGAGAGGGGGCAGAGCAGGAGAGGGGGCAGAGCGGGAGAGTAAGGGGGCATAGCGGGAGAGGGCAGAGCGGGAGAGGCGGTGGGCAGAGCGGGAGAGAGAGGGGGCAGAGCGGGATAGAGAAGGGGGGGAAGACCGGGGGGAGAAGAGCGGGAGAGAGAGAGGCAGAGCAGGAGAGAGAGAGGGCAGAGCGGGAGAGAGGGCAGAGTGGGAGAGAAGGAGGGCAGAGTGGGAGAGAGAGATGGCAGAGCGGGAGGGCAGAGCGGGAGAGAGGGAGGGCAGAGCGGGAGAGAGAGATGGCAGAGCGGTAGAGGGAGGGAGCAGAGCGGGAGAGTGAAGGGGCAGAACGGGAGAGAGGGCAGAGCGTGAGAGAGAGGGGGCAGAGCGGGAGAGACAGGGGGCAGAGAGAGGGCAGAGCGGGAAAGTGACGGGGCAGAGCGGGAGAGAGAGAGAGAGAGGGCAGAGCGGAGAGAGGGGGCAGAGCGGGAGAGAGAGTGGGCAGAGCGGTAGAGAGAGGGAGCAGAGCGGGAGAGTGAGGGGGCAGAGCGGGAGAGGGCAGAGCTGAGAGAGAGGGGGCAGAGTGTGAGAGAGGGGGCAGAGCGGGAGAGACAGGGGGCAGAGCGGGACAGAGCAGGAGAGTGAGGGGGTAGAGCAGGCAGAGCGGAGAGAGAGGGGGCAGAGCGTGAGAGAGAGTGAGGGCAGAGCGGGAGAGTGAGGGGCCAGAGCGGGATAGAGAAGGGGGAAGACCGGGAGAGAGAGAGGCAGAGCAGGAGAGAGGGCAGAGCGGGAGAGAGGGCAGAACGGAAGAGAGGGAGGGCAGAGCGGGAGTGAGAGATGGCAGAGCGGGAGAGTGAGGGGGCAGAGCGGGAGAGTGAGGGGGCAGAGCGGGAGAGTGAGGGGGCAGAGCGGGAGAGAGAGAGAGGTCAGAGCGGGAGAGAGAGGCGGCAGAGACAGGGGGCAGAGCGGGATAGACAGGGGACAGAGAGAGAGCAGAGCGGGAGAGTGAGGGGACAGAGCGGGAGAGAGAGAGGGCAGAGCTGGGGAGTGAGAGAGAGGGGGCAGAGCGGGAGAGACAGGGGGCAGAGCGGGAGAGAGAGGGGGCAGAGCGGGAGAGAGAGGGGGCAGAGCGGGAGAGAGAGGGGGCAGAGTGGGAGAGTGAGGGGCCAGAGCGGGATAGAGAAGGGGGGAAGACCAGGGGAGAAGAGCGGGAGAGAGAGGGGGCAGAGCAGGAGACAGAGCGGGAGAGGGAGGGCAGACCGGGAGAGAGAGAGGGCAGAGCGGGAGAGAGAGAGGGCAGAGCGGGAGAGAGAGAGCACAGCGGGAGAGAAAGAGGGCAGAGCGGGAGAGTAAGGGGGCATAGCGGGAGAGGGCAGAGCAGGAGAGAGGGCAGAGCGGGAGAGGCGGTGGGCAGAGCGGGAGAGAGAGGGGGCAGAGCGGGATAGAGAAGGGGGGGAAGACCGGGGGAGAAGAGCGGGAGAGAGAGAGGCAGAGCAGGAGAGAGAGAGGGCAGAGCGGGAGAGAGGGCAGAGTGGGAGAGAAGGAGGGCAGAGTGGGAGAGAGAGATGGCAGAGCGGGAGGGCAGAGCGGGAGAGAGGGAGGGCAGAGCGGGAGAGAGAGATGGCAGAGCGGTAGAGAGAGGGAGCAGAGCGGGAGAGTGAGGGGGCAGAGCGGGAGAGACAGGGGGCAGAGAGAGGGCAGAGCGGGAAAGTGAGGGGGCAGAGCGGGAGAGAGAGAGAGAGGGCAGAGCGGAGAGAGGGGGCAGAGCGCGAGAGAGAGGGGGCAGAGCAGTAGAGAGAATGAGCAGAGCGGGAGAGTGAGGGGGCAGAGCGGAAGAGGGCAGAGCGGGAGAGACAGGGGGCAGAGCAGGAGAGTGAGGGGGTAGAGCAGGCAGAGCGGAGAGAGGGGGCAGAGCGTGAGAGAGAGAGAGAGGGCAGAGCGGGAGAGTGAGGGGCCAGAGCGGGATAGAGAAGGGGGAAGACCGGGAGAGAGAGAGGCAGAGCAGGAGAGAGGGCAGAGCGGGAGAGAGGGCAGAACGGGAGAGAGGGAGGGCAGAGCGGGAGTGAGAGATGGCAGAGCGGTAGAGAGAGGGAGCAGAGCGGGAGAGTGAGGGGGCAGAGCGGGAGAGAGAGGTCAGAGCGGGAGAGAGAGGCGGCAGAGACAGGGGGCAGAGCAGGAGAGACAGGGGGCAGAGCGGGATAGACAGGGGACAGAGCGGTCGAGAGAGAGCAGAGCGGGAGAGTGAGGGGACAGAGCGGGAGAGAGAGAGGGCAGAGCTGGGGAGTGAGAGAGAGGGCAGAACGGGAGAGGGGGCAGAGCGGGAGAGAGACAGGGGGCAGAGCGGGAGAGAGAGGGGGCAGAGCGGGAGAGAGAGGGGGCAGAGCGGGAGAGAGAGGGGGCAGAGTGGGAGAGTGAGGGGCCAGAGCGGGATAGAGAAGGGGGGAAGACCAGGGGAGAAGAGCGGGAGAGAGAGAGGCAGAGCAGGAGAGATGGCAGAGAGGGAGAGAGAGGGGGCAGAGCAGGAGACAGAGCGGGAGAGAGAGGGCAGAGCGGGAGAGGGAGGGCAGAGCGGGAGAGCAGACCGGGAGAGAGGGCAGAGCGGGAGAGAGAGAGCACAGCGGGAGAGAAAGAGGGCAGAGCGGGAGAGAGGGGGCAGAGCGGGAGAGAGGGGGCAGAGCGGGAGAGTAAGGGGGCTTGGCGGGAGAGAGAGGGCAGAGCAGGAGAGAGAGAGGGCAGAGCGGGAGGGGCGGTGGGCAGAGCGGGAGAGAGAGGGGGCAGAGCGGGATAGAGAAGGGGGGGAAGACCGGGGGAGAAGAGCGGGAGAGAGAGAGTCAGAGCAGGAGAGAGAGAGGGCAGAGCGGGAGAGAGGGCAGAGTGGGAGAGAAGGAGGGCAGAGTGGGAGAGAGGGAGGGCAGAGCGGGAGAGAGAGATGGCAGAGTGGGAGAGAGGGAGGGCAGAGCGGGAGAGAGAGATGGCAGAGCGGTAGAGAGAGGGAGCAGAGCGGGAGAGTGAGGGGGCAGAACGGGAGAGAGGGCAGAGCGGGAGAGACAGGGGGCAGAGAGGGCAGAGCAGAGAGGGGGCAGAGCGGGAGAGGGGGCACAGCGGGAGAGAGGGCAGAATGGGAGAGGAGGGCAGAGTGGGAGAGAGGGAGAGCAGAGCGGGAGAGAGGGAGGGCAGAGCGGGAGAGATGGCAGAGCGGTAGAGAGAGGGAGCAGAGCGGGAGAGAGAGGGGGCAGAACGGGAGAGAGGGCAGAGCGTGAGAGAGAGGGGGCAGAGCGGGAGAGACAGGGGGCAGAGCAGAGAGAGAGGGGGCAGAGCGGGAGAGAGAGGGGGCACAGCGGGAGAGAGGGCAGAATGGGAGAGGAGGCAGAGCGTGAGAGGGGGCAGAGCGGTAGAGAGAGGGAGCAGAGCGGGAGAGTGAGGGGCCAGAGCGGGATAGAGAAGGGGAGAAGACCAGGGGAGAAGAGCGGGAGAGGGAGAGGCAGAGCAGGAGAGAGGGAGGGCAGAGCGGGAGAGAGAGAGGCAGAGCAGGAGAGAGGGCAGAGCGGGAGAGAGAAGGGGCAGAGCGGGAGAGGGAGGGCAGACCGGGAGAGAGAGAGGGCTGAGCGGGAGAGAGAGAGGGCTGAGCGGGAGAGAGAGAGGGCTGAACGGGAGAGAGAGAGCACAGCGGGAGAGGGGGGGAGAGAGAGAAGAGAGGAGAGAGAGCGAGAGCGGGAGAGAGAGAGGGAGAGAGAGAGAGAGAGGGGCTGAGACGGGAGAGAGAGAGCACTGAGGAGAGAGGAAGAGGGGAGAGAAGAGGGCAGAGCGGGGAGAGAGGGGGCAGAGCGGGAGTGTAAAGGGGCATAGCGGGAGAGGGCAGAGCAGGAGAGAGAGAGGGCAGAGCGGGAGAGAGAGGGGGGCAGAGGTGGAGAGCGGGAGAGGGGGCAGAGCAGAGAGAGAGGGGGCAGAGCGTGAGAGAGTGCAGAGCGGGAGAGAGGGCAGAGCGGGAGAGAGGGCAGAACGGGAGGAGAGAGGACAGAGCGGTAGAGAGAGGGAGCAGAGCGGGAGAGTGAGGGGGCAGAGCGGGAGAGAGAGAGAGGTCAGAGCGGGAGAGAGAGGCGGCAGAGACAGGGGGCAGAGCGGAAGACAGGGGGCAGAGCGGGATAGACAGGGGACAGAGAGGGGGCAGAGCGGTAGAGAGAGAGCAGAGCGGGAGAGTGAGGGGACAGAGCGGGAGAGAGAGAGGGCAGAGCTGGGGAGTGAGAGAGAGGGCAGAACGGGAGAAAGGGCAGAACGGGAGAGACAGGGGGCAGAGCGGGAGAGAGAGGGGGCAGAGCGGGAGAGAGAGGGGGCAGAGCAGGAGAGAGAGGGGGCAGAGTGGGAGAGTGAGGGGCCAGAGCGGGATAGAGAAGGGGGGAAGACCAGGGGAGAAGAGCGGGAGAGAGAGGGGGCAGAGCAGGAGACAGAGCGGGAGAGAGCGGGCAGAGCGGGAGAGGGAGGGCAGACCGGGAGAGGGAGGGCAGACCGGGAGAGAGAGAGGGCAGAGCGGGAGAGAGAGAGCACAGCGGGAGAGAAAGAGGGCAGAGCGGGAGAGGGGGCAGAGCGGGAGAGTAAGGGGGCATAGCGGGAGAGGGCAGAGCAGGAGAGAGAGAGGGCAGAGCGGGAGAGGCGGTGGGCAGAGCGGGAGAGAGAGGGGGCAGAGCGGGATAGAGAAGGGGGGGAAGACCGGGGGAGAAGAGCGGGAGAGAGAGAGGCAGAGCAGGAGAGAGAGAGGGCAGAGCGGGAGAGAGGGCAGAGTGGGAGAGAAGGAGGGCAGAGTGGGAGAGAGAGATGGCAGAGCGGGAGGGCAGAGCGGGAGAGAGGGAGGGCAGAGCGGGAGGGCAGAGCGGGAGAGAGGGAGGGCAGAGCGGGAGAGAGAGATGGCAGAGCGGTAGAGAGAGGGAGCAGAGCGGGAGAGTGAAGGGGCAGAACGGGAGAGAGGGCAGAGCGTGAGAGAGAGGGGGCAGAGCGGGAGAGACAGGGGGCAGAGAGAGGGCAGAGCGGGAAAGTGACGGGGCAGAGCGGGAGAGAGGGCAGAGCGGAGAGAGGGGGCAGAGCGGGAGAGAAAGGGGGCAGAGCGGTAGAGAGAGGGAGCAGAGCGGGAGAGTGAGGGGGCAGAGCGGGAGAGGGCAGAGCTGAGAGAGAGGGGGCAGAGCGTGAGAGAGGGGGCAGAGCGGGAGAGACAGGGGGCAGAGCGGGACAGAGCAGGAGAGTGAGGGGGTAGAGCAGGCAGAGCGGAGAGAGAGGGGGCAGAGCGTGAGAGAGAGTGAGGGCAGAGCGGGAGAGTGAGGGGCCAGAGCGGGATAGAGAAGGGGGAAGACCGGGAGAGAGAGAGGCAGAGCAGGAGAGAGGGCAGAGCGGGAGAGAGGGCAGAACGGGAGAGAGGGAGGGCAGAGCGGGAGTGAGAGATGGCAGAGCGGGAGAGTGAGGGGGCAGAGCGGGAGAGAGAGAGAGGTCAGAGCGGGAGAGAGAGGCGGCAGAGACAGGGGGCAGAGCGGAAGACAGGGGGCAGAGCGGGATAGACAGGGGACAGAGAGAGAGCAGAGCGGGAGAGTGAGGGGACAGAGCGGGAGAGAGAGAGGGCAGAGCTGGGGAGTGAGAGAGAGGGCAGAACGGGAGAGGGGGCAGAGCGGGAGAGACAGGGGGCAGAGCGGGAGAGAGAGGGGGCAGAGCGGGAGAGAGAGGGGGCAGAGTGGGAGAGTGAGGGGCCAGGGCGGGATAGAGAAGGGGGGAAGACCAGGGGAGAAGAGCGGGAGAGAGAGGGGGCAGAGCAGGAGACAGAGCGGGAGAGGGAGGGCAGACCGGGAGAGAGAGAGGGCAGAGCGGGAGAGAGAGAGCACAGCGGGAGAGAAAGAGGGCAGAGCGGGAGAGTAAGGGGGCATAGCGGGAGAGGGCAGAGCAGGAGAGAGAGAGGGCAGAGCGGGAGAGGCGGTGGGCAGAGCGGGAGAGAGAGGGGGCAGAGCGGGATAGAGAAGGGGGGGGAAGACCGGGGGAGAAGAGCGGGAGAGAGAGAGGGCAGAGCGGGAGAGAGGGCAGAGTGGGAGAGAAGGAGGGCAGAGTGGGAGAGAGAGATGGCAGAGCGGGAGGGCAGAGCGGGAGAGAGGGAGGGCAGAGCGGGAGAGAGAGATGGCAGAGCGGTAGAGAGAGGGAGCAGAGCGGGAGAGTGAAGGGGCAGAACGGGAGAGAGGGCAGAGCGTGAGAGAGAGGGGGCAGAGCGGGAGAGACAGGGGGCAGAGAGAGGGCAGAGCGGGAAAGTGACGGGGCAGAGCGGGAGAGAGAGAGAGAGAGGGCAGAGCGGAGAGAGGGGGCAGAGCGGGAGAGAGAGGGGGCAGAGCGGTAGAGAGAGGGAGCAGAGCGGGAGAGTGAGGGGGCAGAGCGGGAGAGGGCAGAGCTGAGAGAGAGGGGGCAGAGTGTGAGAGAGGGGGCAGAGCGGGAGAGACAGGGGGCAGAGCGGGACAGAGCAGGAGAGTGAGGGGGTAGAGCAGGCAGAGCGGAGAGAGAGGGGGCAGAGCGTGAGAGAGAGTGAGGGCAGAGCGGGAGAGTGAGGGGCCAGAGCGGGATAGAGAAGGGGGAAGACCGGGAGAGAGAGAGGCAGAGCAGGAGAGAGGGCAGAGCGGGAGAGAAGGCAGAACGGAAGAGAGGGAGGGCAGAGCGGGAGTGAGAGATGGCAGAGCGGGAGAGTGAGGGGGCAGAGCGGGAGAGTGAGGGGGCAGAGCGGGAGAGAGAGAGAGGTCAGAGCGGGAGAGAGAGGCGGCAGAGACAGGGGGCAGAGCGGGATAGACAGGGGACAGAGAGAGAGCAGAGCGGGAGAGTGAGGGGACAGAGCGGGAGAGAGAGAGGGCAGAGCTGGGGAGTGAGAGAGAGGGCAGAACGGGAGAGGGGGCAGAGCGGGAGAGACAGGGGGCAGAGCGGGAGAGAGAGGGGGCAGAGCGGGAGAGAGAGGGGGCAGAGTGGGAGAGTGAGGGGCCAGAGCGGGATAGAGAAGGGGGGAAGACCAGGGGAGAAGAGCGGGAGAGAGAGGGGGCAGAGCAGGAGACAGAGCGGGAGAGGGAGGGCAGACCGGGAGAGAGAGAGGGCAGAGCGGGAGAGAGAGAGGGCAGAGCGGGAGAGAGAGAGGGCAGAGCGGGAGAGAAAGAGGGCAGAGCGGGAGAGAAAGAGGGCAGAGCGGGAGAGTAAGGGGGCATAGCGGGAGAGGGCAGAGCATGAGAGAGGGCAGAGCGGGAAAGGCGGTGGGCAGAGCGGGAGAGAGAGGGGGCAGAGCGGGATAGAGAAGGGGGGGAAGACCGGGGGAGAAGAGCGGGAGAGAGAGAGGCAGAGCAGGAGAGAGAGAGGGCAGAGCGGGAGAGAGGGCAGAGTGGGAGAGAAGGAGGGCAGAGTGGGAGAGAGAGATGGCAGAGCGGGAGGGCAGAGCGGGAGAGAGGGAGGGCAGAGCGGGAGAGAGAGATGGCAGAGCGGTAGAGAGAGGGAGCAGAGCGGGAGAGTGAGGGGGCAGAACGGGAGAGAGGGCAGAGCGTGAGAGAGAGGGGGCAGAGCGGGAGAGACAGGGGGCAGAGAGAGGGCAGAGCGGGAAAGTGAGGGGGCAGAGCGGGAGAGAGAGAGAGAGGGCAGAGCGGAGAGAGGGGGCAGAGCGCGAGAGAGAGGGGGCAGAGCAGTAGAGAGAATGAGCAGAGCGGGAGAGTGAGGGGGCAGAGCGGAAGAGGGCAGAGCTGAGAGAGAGGGGGCAGAGCGGGAGAGACAGGGGGCAGAGCAGGAGAGTGAGGGGGTAGAGCAGGCAGAGCGGAGAGAGGGGGCAGAGCGTGAGAGAGAGAGGGCAGAGCGGGAGAGTGAGGGGCCAGAGCGGGATAGAGAAGGGGGAAGACCGGGAGAGAGAGAGGCAGAGCAGGAGAGAGGGCAGAGCGGGAGAGAGGGCAGAACGGGAGAGAGGGAGGGCAGAGCGGGAGTGAGAGATGGCAGAGCGGTAGAGAGAGGGAGCAGAGCGGGAGAGTGAGGGGGCAGAGCGGGAGAGAGAGGTCAGAGCGGGAGAGAGAGGCGGCAGAGACAGGGGGCAGAGCAGGAGAGACAGGGGGCAGAGCGGGATAGACAGGGGACAGAGCGGTCGAGAGAGAGCAGAGCGGGAGAGTGAGGGGACAGAGCGGGAGAGAGAGAGGGCAGAGCTGGGGAGTGAGAGAGAGGGCAGAACGGGAGAGGGGGCAGAGCGGGAGAGAGACAGGGGGCAGAGCGGGAGAGAGAGGGGGCAGAGCGGGAGAGAGAGGGGGCAGAGCGGGAGAGAGAGGGGGCAGAGCGGGAGAGAGAGGGGGCAGAGCGGGAGAGAGAGGGGGCAGAGTGGGAGAGTGAGGGGCCAGGGCGGGATAGAGAAGGGGGGAAGACCAGGGGAGAAGAGCGGGAGAGAGAGAGGCAGAGCAGGAGAGATGGCAGAGAGGGAGAGAGAGGGGGCAGAGCAGGAGAGAAAGGGCAGAGCGGGAGAGGGAGGGCAGAGCGGGAGAGCAGATCGGGAGAGAGGGCAGAGCGGGAGAGAGAGAGCACAGCGGGAGAGAAAGAGGGCAGAGCGGGAGAGAGGGGGCAGAGCGGGAGAGAGGGGGCCGAGCGGGAGAGTAAGGGGGCATAGCGGGAGAGTAAGGGGGCATAGCGGGAGAGGGCAGAGCAGGAGAGAGAGAGGGCAGAGCGGGAGAGGCGGTGGGCAGAGCGGGAGAGAGAGGGGGCAGAGCGGGATAGAGAAGGGGGGGAAGACCGGGGGAGAAGAGCGGGAGAGAGAGAGGCAGAGCAGGAGAGAGAGAGGGCAGAGCGGGAGAGAGGGCAGAGTGGGAGAGAAGGAGGGCAGAGTGGGAGAGAGGGAGGGCAGAGCGGGAGAGAGAGATGGCAGAGTGGGAGAGAGGGAGGGCAGAGCGGGAGAGAGAGATGGCAGAGCGGTAGAGAGAGGGAGCAGAGCGGGAGAGTGAGGGGGCAGAACGGGAGAGAGGGCAGAGCGGGAGAGACAGGGGGCAGAGAGGGCAGAGCAGAGAGGGGGCAGAGCGGGAGAGGGGGCACAGCGGGAGAGAGGGCAGAATGGGAGAGGAGGGCAGAGTGGGAGAGAGGGAGAGCAGAGCGGGAGAGAGGGAGGGCAGAGCGGGAGAGAGAGATGGCAGAGCGGTAGAGAGAGGGAGCAGAGCGGGAGAGAGAGGGGGCAGAACGGGAGAGAGGGCAGAGCGTGAGAGAGAGGGGGCAGAGCGGGAGAGACAGGGGGCAGAGCAGAGAGAGAGGGGGCAGAGCGGGAGAGAGAGGGGGCACAGCGGGAGAGAGGGCAGAATGGGAGAGGAGGCAGAGCGTGAGAGGGGGCAGAGCGGTAGAGAGAGGGAGCAGAGCGGGAGAGTGAGGGGGCAGAGCGGGAGAGGGCAGAGCTGAGAGAGAGGGGGCAGAGTGTGAGAGAGGGGGCAGAGCGGGAGAGACAGGGGGCAGAGCGGGAGAGACGGGGCAGAGAGGTAGAGAGAGGGCAGAGCGGGAGACTGAGGGGGTAGAGCGGGAGAGAGAGGGCAGAGCGGACAGACAGGTGCAGAGCGGAGAGAGGGCGGAGCATGAGAGAGAGAGGGGGCAGAGCGGAAGAGAGAGGCGGCAGAGCGGGAGACAAAGGGCAGAGCGGGAGAGAGAGGGGGCAGAGCGGGAGGAGGGGGCAGAGCGGGAGGGGGGCAGAGCGGGAGAGAGGGCAGAGCCGGAGAGATGGCAGAGAGAGGGGGCATAGCGAGAGAGCGTGGGCAGAGCTGGAGAGAGAGACAGAGCGGGGAGGGCAGAGCGAGAGAGAGAGAGGGCAGAGCGGGAGATGGGGGCAGAGCGGGACAGAGAGGGGCCAGAGCGGGAGACGGAGGGAGCAGAGCGGGAGATAGGGGGCAGAGCGGGAGAGAGAGAGGGCAGAGCGGAGAGGGGACAGAGCGTGAGAGAGAGGGGGCAGCGGGGGTGAGAGAGGGGGCAGAGCGGGAGAGAGAGGGAGAGACAGGGGACAGAGCGGGAGAGAGGGGGCAGAGCGGGAGAGAGAGGGGGCAGAGCGGGAGAGAGGGGGGACAGAGCGGGAGAGAGGGGGGCAGAGCGGGAGAGGGGGCAGAGCGGGAGGGCAGAGCGGGAGAGAGAGGGGGGCAGAGCGGGACAGGGGGGGCAGAGCGGGAGCAGAGCGGGAGAGAGGGGGCAGAGCGGGAAAGAGGGGGCAGAGCGGGAGAGAGAGGGGGCAGAGCGGGAGAGAGAGGGGGCAGAGCGGGAGAGAGAGGGGGCAGAGCGGGAGAGAGAGGGGGCAGAGCGGGAGAGAGAGGGGGCAGAGCGGGAGAGAGAGGGGGCAGAGCGGGAGAGAGAGGGGGCAGAGCGGGAGAGAGAGGGGGCAGAGCGGGAGAGAGAGGGGGCAGAGCGGGAGAGAGAGGGGGCAGAGCGGGAGAGAGAGGGGGCAGAGCGGGAGAGAGAGGGGGCAGAGCGGGAGAGAGAGGGGGCAGAGCGGGAGAGAGGGGGCAGAGCGGGAGAGAGAGGGGGCAGAGCGGGAGAGAGAGGGGGCAGAGCGGGAGAGAGAGGGGGCAGAGCGGGAGAGGGGGCAGAGCGGGAGAGAGGGCAGAACGGGAGAGAGGGAGGGCAGAGCGGGAGTGAGAGATGGCAGAGCGGTAGAGAGAGGGAGCAGAGCGGGAGAGTGAGGGGGCAGAGCGGGAGAGAGAGGTCAGAGCGGGAGAGAGAGGCGGCAGAGACAGGGGGCAGAGCAGGAGAGACAGGGGGCAGAGCGGGATAGACAGGGGACAGAGCGGTCGAGAGAGAGCAGAGCGGGAGAGTGAGGGGACAGAGCGGGAGAGAGAGAGGGCAGAGCTGGGGAGTGAGAGAGAGGGCAGAACGGGAGAGGGGGCAGAGCGGGAGAGAGACAGGGGGCAGAGCGGGAGAGAGAGGGGGCAGAGCGGGAGAGAGAGGGGGCAGAGCGGGAGAGAGAGGGGGCAGAGTGGGAGAGTGAGGGGCCAGAGCGGGATAGAGAAGGGGGGAAGACCAGGGGAGAAGAGCGGGAGAGAGAGAGGCAGAGCAGGAGAGATGGCAGAGAGGGAGAGAGAGGGGGCAGAGCAGGAGACAGAGCGGGAGAGAGAGGGCAGAGCGGGAGAGGGAGGGCAGAGCGGGAGAGCAGACCGGGAGAGAGGGCAGAGCGGGAGAGAGAGAGCACAGCGGGAGAGAAAGAGGGCAGAGCGGGAGAGAGGGGGCAGAGCGGGAGAGAGGGGGCAGAGCGGGAGAGTAAGGGGGCTTGGCGGGAGAGAGAGGGCAGAGCAGGAGAGAGAGAGGGCAGAGCGGGAGGGGCGGTGGGCAGAGCGGGAGAGAGAGGGGGCAGAGCGGGATAGAGAAGGGGGGGAAGACCGGGGGAGAAGAGCGGGAGAGAGAGAGTCAGAGCAGGAGAGAGAGAGGGCAGAGCGGGAGAGAGGGCAGAGTGGGAGAGAAGGAGGGCAGAGTGGGAGAGAGGGAGGGCAGAGCGGGAGAGAGAGATGGCAGAGTGGGAGAGAGGGAGGGCAGAGCGGGAGAGAGAGATGGCAGAGCGGTAGAGAGAGGGAGCAGAGCGGGAGAGTGAGGGGGCAGAACGGGAGAGAGGGCAGAGCGGGAGAGACAGGGGGCAGAGAGGGCAGAGCAGAGAGGGGGCAGAGCGGGAGAGGGGGCACAGCGGGAGAGAGGGCAGAATGGGAGAGGAGGGCAGAGTGGGAGAGAGGGAGAGCAGAGCGGGAGAGAGGGAGGGCAGAGCGGGAGAGATGGCAGAGCGGTAGAGAGAGGGAGCAGAGCGGGAGAGAGAGGGGGCAGAACGGGAGAGAGGGCAGAGCGTGAGAGAGAGGGGGCAGAGCGGGAGAGACAGGGGGCAGAGCAGAGAGAGAGGGGGCAGAGCGGGAGAGAGAGGGGGCACAGCGGGAGAGAGGGCAGAATGGGAGAGGAGGCAGAGCGTGAGAGGGGGCAGAGCGGTAGAGAGAGGGAGCAGAGCGGGAGAGTGAGGGGCCAGAGCGGGATAGAGAAGGGGAGAAGACCAGGGGAGAAGAGCGGGAGAGGGAGAGGCAGAGCAGGAGAGAGGGAGGGCAGAGCGGGAGAGAGAGAGGCAGAGCAGGAGAGAGGGCAGAGCGGGAGAGAGAAGGGGCAGAGCGGGAGAGGGAGGGCAGACCGGGAGAGAGAGAGGGCTGAGCGGGAGAGAGAGAGGGCTGAGCGGGAGAGAGAGAGGGCTGAACGGGAGAGAGCACAGCGGGAGAGAAAGAGGGCAGAGCGGGAGAGAGGGGGCAGAGCGGGAGTGTAAAGGGGCATAGCGGGAGAGGGCAGAGCAGGAGAGAGAGAGGGCAGAGCGGGAGAGAGAGGGGGCAGAGGTGGAGAGCGGGAGAGGGGGCAGAGCAGAGAGAGAGGGGGCAGAGCGTGAGAGAGTGCAGAGCGGGAGAGAGGGCAGAGCGGGAGAGAGGGCAGAACGGGAGAGAGGACAGAGCGGTAGAGAGAGGGAGCAGAGCGGGAGAGTGAGGGGGCAGAGCGGGAGAGAGAGGTCAGAGCGGGAGAGAGAGGCGGCAGAGACAGGGGGCAGAGCGGAAGACAGGGGGCAGAGCGGGATAGACAGGGGACAGAGAGGGGGCAGAGCGGTAGAGAGAGAGCAGAGCGGGAGAGTGAGGGGACAGAGCGGGAGAGAGAGAGGGCAGAGCTGGGGAGTGAGAGAGAGGGCAGAACGGGAGAAAGGGCAGAACGGGAGAGACAGGGGGCAGAGCGGGAGAGAGAGGGGGCAGAGCGGGAGAGAGAGGGGGCAGAGCAGGAGAGAGAGGGGGCAGAGTGGGAGAGTGAGGGGCCAGAGCGGGATAGAGAAGGGGGGAAGACCAGGGGAGAAGAGCGGGAGAGAGAGGGGGCAGAGCAGGAGACAGAGCGGGAGAGAGCGGGCAGAGCGGGAGAGGGAGGGCAGACCGGGAGAGGGAGGGCAGACCGGGAGAGAGAGAGGGCAGAGCGGGAGAGAGAGAGCACAGCGGGAGAGAAAGAGGGCAGAGCGGGAGAGGGGGCAGAGCGGGAGAGTAAGGGGGCATAGCGGGAGAGGGCAGAGCAGGAGAGAGAGAGGGCAGAGCGGGAGAGGCGGTGGGCAGAGCGGGAGAGAGAGGGGGCAGAGCGGGATAGAGAAGGGGGGGAAGACCGGGGGAGAAGAGCGGGAGAGAGAGAGGCAGAGCAGGAGAGAGAGAGGGCAGAGCGGGAGAGAGGGCAGAGTGGGAGAGAAGGAGGGCAGAGTGGGAGAGAGAGATGGCAGAGCGGGAGGGCAGAGCGGGAGAGAGGGAGGGCAGAGCGGGAGAGAGAGATGGCAGAGCGGTAGAGAGAGGGAGCAGAGCGGGAGAGTGAAGGGGCAGAACGGGAGAGAGGGCAGAGCGTGAGAGAGAGGGGGCAGAGCGGGAGAGACAGGGGGCAGAGAGAGGGCAGAGCGGGAAAGTGACGGGGCAGAGCGGGAGAGAGGGCAGAGCGGAGAGAGGGGGCAGAGCGGGAGAGAAAGGGGGCAGAGCGGTAGAGAGAGGGAGCAGAGCGGGAGAGTGAGGGGGCAGAGCGGGAGAGGGCAGAGCTGAGAGAGAGGGGGCAGAGCGTGAGAGAGGGGGCAGAGTGGGAGAGACAGGGGGCAGAGCGGGACAGAGCAGGAGAGTGAGGGGGTAGAGCAGGCAGAGCGGAGAGAGAGGGGGCAGAGCGTGAGAGAGAGTGAGGGCAGAGCGGGAGAGTGAGGGGCCAGAGCGGGATAGAGAAGGGGGAAGACCGGGAGAGAGAGAGGCAGAGCAGGAGAGAGGGCAGAGCGGGAGAGAGGGCAGAACGGGAGAGAGGGAGGGCAGAGCGGGAGTGAGAGATGGCAGAGCGGGAGAGTGAGGGGGCAGAGCGGGAGAGAGAGGTCAGAGCGGGAGAGAGAGGCGGCAGAGACAGGGGGCAGAGCGGAAGACAGGGGGCAGAGCGGGATAGACAGGGGACAGAGAGAGAGCAGAGCGGGAGAGTGAGGGGACAGAGCGGGAGAGAGAGAGGGCAGAGCTGGGGAGTGAGAGAGAGGGCAGAACGGGAGAGGGGGCAGAGCGGGAGAGACAGGGGGCAGAGCGGGAGAGGGGGCAGAGCGGGAGAGAGAGGGGGCAGAGTGGGAGAGTGAGGGGCCAGGGCGGGATAGAGAAGGGGGGAAGACCAGGGGAGAAGAGCGGGAGAGAGAGGGGGCAGAGCAGGAGACAGAGCGGGAGAGGGAGGGCAGACCGGGAGAGAGAGAGGGCAGAGCGGGAGAGAGAGAGCACAGCGGGAGAGAAAGAGGGCAGAGCGGGAGAGTAAGGGGGCATAGCGGGAGAGGGCAGAGCAGGAGAGAGAGAGGGCAGAGCGGGAGAGGCGGTGGGCAGAGCGGGAGAGAGAGGGGGCAGAGCGGGATAGAGAAGGGGGGGGAAGACCGGGGGAGAAGAGCGGGAGAGAGAGAGGGCAGAGCGGGAGAGAGGGCAGAGTGGGAGAGAAGGAGGGCAGAGTGGGAGAGAGAGATGGCAGAGCGGGAGGGCAGAGCGGGAGAGAGGGAGGGCAGAGCGGGAGAGAGAGATGGCAGAGCGGTAGAGAGAGGGAGCAGAGCGGGAGAGTGAAGGGGCAGAACGGGAGAGAGGGCAGAGCGTGAGAGAGAGGGGGCAGAGCGGGAGAGACAGGGGGCAGAGAGAGGGCAGAGCGGGAAAGTGACGGGGCAGAGCGGGAGAGAGAGGGCAGAGCGGAGAGAGGGGGCAGAGCGGGAGAGAGAGGGGGCAGAGCGGTAGAGAGAGGGAGCAGAGCGGGAGAGTGAGGGGGCAGAGCGGGAGAGGGCAGAGCTGAGAGAGAGGGGGCAGAGTGTGAGAGAGGGGGCAGAGCGGGAGAGACAGGGGGCAGAGCGGGACAGAGCAGGAGAGTGAGGGGGTAGAGCAGGCAGAGCGGAGAGAGAGGGGGCAGAGCGTGAGAGAGAGTGAGGGCAGAGCGGGAGAGTGAGGGGCCAGAGCGGGATAGAGAAGGGGGAAGACCGGGAGAGAGAGAGGCAGAGCAGGAGAGAGGGCAGAGCGGGAGAGAAGGCAGAACGGAAGAGAGGGAGGGCAGAGCGGGAGTGAGAGATGGCAGAGCGGGAGAGTGAGGGGGCAGAGCGGGAGAGTGAGGGGGCAGAGCGGGAGAGAGAGAGAGGTCAGAGCGGGAGAGAGAGGCGGCAGAGACAGGGGGCAGAGCGGGATAGACAGGGGACAGAGAGAGAGCAGAGCGGGAGAGTGAGGGGACAGAGCGGGAGAGAGAGAGGGCAGAGCTGGGGAGTGAGAGAGAGGGCAGAACGGGAGAGGGGGCAGAGCGGGAGAGACAGGGGGCAGAGCGGGAGAGAGAGGGGGCAGAGCGGGAGAGAGAGGGGGCAGAGTGGGAGAGTGAGGGGCCAGAGCGGGATGGAGAAGGGGGGAAGACCAGGGGAGAAGAGCGGGAGAGAGAGGGGGCAGAGCAGGAGACAGAGCGGGAGAGGGAGGGCAGACCGGGAGAGAGAGAGGGCAGAGCGGGAGAGAGAGAGGGCAGAGCGGGAGAGAGAGAGGGCAGAGCGGGAGAGAGGGCAGAGCGGGAGAGAAAGAGGGCAGAGCGGGAGAGTAAGGGGGCATAGCGGGAGAGGGCAGAGCATGAGAGAGGGCAGAGCGGGAAAGGCGGTGGGCAGAGCGGGAGAGAGAGGGGGCAGAGCGGGATAGAGAAGGGGGGGAAGACCGGGGGAGAAGAGCGGGAGAGAGAGAGGCAGAGCAGGAGAGAGAGAGGGCAGAGCGGGAGAGAGGGCAGAGTGGGAGAGAAGGAGGGCAGAGTGGGAGAGAGAGATGGCAGAGCGGGAGGGCAGAGCGGGAGAGAGGGAGGGCAGAGCGGGAGAGAGAGATGGCAGAGCGGTAGAGAGAGGGAGCAGAGCGGGAGAGTGAGGGGGCAGAACGGGAGAGAGGGCAGAGCGTGAGAGAGAGGGGGCAGAGCGGGAGAGACAGGGGGCAGAGAGAGGGCAGAGCGGGAAAGTGAGGGGGCAGAGCGGGAGAGAGAGAGAGAGGGCAGAGCGGAGAGAGGGGGCAGAGCGCGAGAGAGAGGGGGCAGAGCAGTAGAGAGAATGAGCAGAGCGGGAGAGTGAGGGGGCAGAGCGGAAGAGGGCAGAGCTGAGAGAGAGGGGGCAGAGCGGGAGAGACAGGGGGCAGAGCAGGAGAGTGAGGGGGTAGAGCAGGCAGAGCGGAGAGAGGGGGCAGAGCGTGAGAGAGAGAGGGCAGAGCGGGAGAGTGAGGGGCCAGAGCGGGATAGAGAAGGGGGAAGACCGGGAGAGAGAGAGGCAGAGCAGGAGAGAGGGCAGAGCGGGAGAGAGGGCAGAACGGGAGAGAGGGAGGGCAGAGCGGGAGTGAGAGATGGCAGAGCGGTAGAGAGAGGGAGCAGAGCGGGAGAGTGAGGGGGCAGAGCGGGAGAGAGAGGTCAGAGCGGGAGAGAGAGGCGGCAGAGACAGGGGGCAGAGCAGGAGAGACAGGGGGCAGAGCGGGATAGACAGGGGACAGAGCGGTCGAGAGAGAGCAGAGCGGGAGAGTGAGGGGACAGAGCGGGAGAGAGAGAGGGCAGAGCTGGGGAGTGAGAGAGAGGGCAGAACGGGAGAGGGGGCAGAGCGGGAGAGAGACAGGGGGCAGAGCGGGAGAGAGAGGGGGCAGAGCGGGAGAGAGAGGGGGCAGAGCGGGAGAGAGAGGGGGCAGAGCGGGAGAGAGAGGGGGCAGAGCGGGAGAGAGAGGGGGCAGAGTGGGAGAGTGAGGGGCCAGGGCGGGATAGAGAAGGGGGGAAGACCAGGGGAGAAGAGCGGGAGAGAGAGAGGCAGAGCAGGAGAGATGGCAGAGAGGGAGAGAGAGGGGGCAGAGCAGGAGACAGAGCGGGAGAGAGAGGGCAGAGCGGGAGAGGGAGGGCAGAGCGGGAGAGCAGATCGGGAGAGAGGGCAGAGCGGGAGAGAGAGAGCACAGCGGGAGAGAAAGAGGGCAGAGCGGGAGAGATGGGCAGAGCGGGAGAGAGGGGGCAGAGCGGGAGAGTAAGGGGGCATAGCGGGAGAGTAAGGGGGCATAGCGGGAGAGGGCAGAGCAGGAGAGAGAGAGGGCAGAGCGGGAGAGGCGGTGGGCAGAGCGGGAGAGAGAGGGGGCAGAGCGGGATAGAGAAGGGGGGGAAGACCGGGGGAGAAGAGCGGGAGAGAGAGAGGCAGAGCAGGAGAGAGAGAGGGCAGAGCGGGAGAGAGGGCAGAGTGGGAGAGAAGGAGGGCAGAGTGGGAGAGAGGGAGGGCAGAGCGGGAGAGAGAGATGGCAGAGTGGGAGAGAGGGAGGGCAGAGCGGGAGAGAGAGATGGCAGAGCGGTAGAGAGAGGGAGCAGAGCGGGAGAGTGAGGGGGCAGAACGGGAGAGAGGGCAGAGCGGGAGAGACAGGGGGCAGAGAGGGCAGAGCAGAGAGGGGGCAGAGCGGGAGAGGGGGCACAGCGGGAGAGAGGGCAGAATGGGAGAGGAGGGCAGAGTGGGAGAGAGGGAGAGCAGAGCGGGAGAGAGGGAGGGCAGAGCGGGAGAGAGAGATGGCAGAGCGGTAGAGAGAGGGAGCAGAGCGGGAGAGAGAGGGGGCAGAACGGGAGAGAGGGCAGAGCGTGAGAGAGAGGGGGCAGAGCGGGAGAGACAGGGGGCAGAGCAGAGAGAGAGGGGGCAGAGCGGGAGAGAGAGGGGGCACAGCGGGAGAGAGGGCAGAATGGGAGAGGAGGCAGAGCGTGAGAGGGGGCAGAGCGGTAGAGAGAGGGAGCAGAGCGGGAGAGTGAGGGGGCAGAGCGGGAGAGGGCAGAGCTGAGAGAGAGGGGGCAGAGTGTGAGAGAGGGGGCAGAGCGGGAGAGACAGGGGGCAGAGCGGGAGAGACGGGGCAGAGAGGTAGAGAGAGGGCAGAGCGGGAGACTGAGGGGGTAGAGCGGGAGAGAGAGGGCAGAGCGGACAGACAGGTGCAGAGCGGAGAGAGGGCGGAGCATGAGAGAGAGAGGGGGCAGAGCGGAAGAGAGAGGCGGCAGAGCGGGAGACAAAGGGCAGAGCGGGAGAGAGAGGGGGCAGAGCGGGAGGAGGGGGCAGAGCGGGAGGGGGGCAGAGCGGGAGAGAGGGCAGAGCCGGAGAGATGGCAGAGAGAGGGGGCATAGCGAGAGAGCGTGGGCAGAGCTGGAGAGAGAGACAGAGCGGGGAGGGCAGAGCGAGAGAGAGAGAGGGCAGAGCGGGAGATGGGGGCAGAGCGGGACAGAGAGGGGCCAGAGCGGGAGACGGAGGGAGCAGAGCGGGAGATAGGGGGCAGAGCGGGAGAGAGAGAGGGCAGAGCGGAGAGGGGACAGAGCGTGAGAGAGAGGGGGCAGCGGGGGTGAGAGAGGGGGCAGAGCGGGAGAGAGAGGGAGAGACAGGGGACAGAGCGGGAGAGAGGGGGCAGAGCGGGAGAGAGAGGGGGCAGAGCGGGAGAGAGAGGGGACAGAGCGGGAGAGAGGGGGGCAGAGCGGGAGAGGGGGCAGAGCGGGAGGGCAGAGCGGGAGAGAGAGGGGGGCAGAGCGGGACAGGGGGGGCAGAGCGGGAGCAGAGCGGGAGAGAGGGGGCAGAGCGGGAAAGAGGGGGCAGAGCGGGAGAGAGAGGGGGCAGAGCGGGAGAGAGAGGGGGCAGAGCGGGAGAGAGAGGGGGCAGAGCGGGAGAGAGAGGGGGCAGAGCGGGAGAGAGAGGGGGCAGAGCGGGAGAGAGAGGGGGCAGAGCGGGAGAGAGAGGGGGCAGAGCGGGAGAGAGAGGGGGCAGAGCGGGAGAGAGAGGGGGCAGAGCGGGAGAGAGAGGGGGCAGAGCGGGAGAGAGAAGGGGGGGGCAGAGCGGGAGAGGGAGTGCAGAGCGGGAGAGAGAGGGGGCAGAGCGGGAGAGAGAAGGGGGGGGCAGAGCGGGAGAGGGAGTGCAGAGCGGGAGAGAGGGGGCAGACGGGAGAGAGAGGGGGCAGAGCGGGAGAGAGAGGGGGCAGACGGGAGAGAGAGGGGGCAGAGCAGGAGAGAGAGGGGGCAGAGCGGGAGAGAGAGGGGGCAGAGCGGGAGAGAGGGGGCAGAGCGGGAGAGAAAGGGGGCAGAGCGGGAGAGAGGGGGCAGAGCGGGAGAGAGAGAGGGGGCAGAGCGGGAGAGAGAGGGGGCAGAGCGGGAGAGAGAGGGGGCAGAGCGGGAGAGGGGGCAGAGCGGGAGAGAGAGGGGGCAGAGCGGGAGAGAGAGGGGGCAGAGCGGGAGAGAGAGGGGGCAGAGCGGGAGAGAGAGGGGGCAGAGCGGGAGAGAGAGGGGGCAGAGCGGGAGAGAGAGGGGGCAGAGCGGGAGAGAGAGGGGGCAGAGCGGGAGAGAGAGGGGGCAGAGCGGGAGAGAGAGGGGGCAGAGCGGGAGAGAGAGGGGGCAGAGCGGGAGAGAGAGGGGGCAGAGCGGGAGAGAGAGGGGGCAGAGCGGGAGAGAGAGGGGGCAGAGCGGGAGAGAGAGGGGGCAGAGCGGGAGAGAGAGGGGGCAGAGCGGGAGAGAGAGGGGCAGAACGAGGGAGGGAAAAAGACAGAACGAGAGGGGGAGGGGGCAGAGCGAGACCGAGAGAGAAAAAGACAGAACAAGAGACAGAGAGTTTGCAGAGCGAGAGAGATGAGCGACCTCCAGCTCAGCTCAGAATCAGGGGCAGAGAATGAAGAGTCAGGAGTCGGACTTGTGTTTTTTTTTTTGTTTAATATTCTTCAAATGTTCAATTAACCCGACAGTACTGATACAGTATGAAAGAAGTCTAGAAAACATACAGGCTGCATTCCACTGCCAGCCTTGTTCGGCCCAGCACAGCCTCTTCATTTAACCCCTGTGCCCCGCTTTCCACAGCTCCGCACCCCATCCCACCCCTTCGCTCCCCTACCCCTATACCACCCGGCCCACCCCCCACCCCCCCAGGGCCACTTTTACTACGTTTAAAACATATTTGCAACAAAGCTTTTCACCTATTTCAGGTTGTGCGGTGGGAAGATTGGAAAGGTTAAGTTGGGTTGGGAGGAGGGGATGGGATACAAAGAATAGGGGGGGGGGGGATGGGAAGAGAAGCTACGATGAGTGTGGGATTGGGGTGGGAAGGGACAAGAGGGAGGCGGGGGGATGAGAGAGGGGGAAAGAGGGAGGGGAGGAGGGGGAAAGAGGGAGGGGAAAGAGGGAGGGGGAAAGAGAGAGGGGGAAAGAGAGAGGGAGGAGAGATGGGGGAAAGATGGAGGGGGAAAGAGGGAGGGGAGGAGGGGGAAAGAGGGAGGGGGAAAGAGAGAGGGGGAAAGAGAGGGAGGAGAGATGGGGGAAAGATGGAGGGGGAAAGAGGGAGGGGAGGAGGGGGAAAGAGGGAGGGGGAAAGAGAGAGGGGGAAGGGGAGGGAGGAGAGATGGGGGAAAGATGGAGGGGGAAAGAGGGAGGGGAGGAGGGGGAAAGAGGGAGGGGGAAAGAGGGAGGGGGAAAGAGAGAGGGGGAAGGGGAGGGAGGAGAGATGGGGGAAAGATGGAGGGGGAAAGAGGGAGGGAGGAGAGGTGGGGGAAAGCGGGAGGGAGAGTGGAGGGGAAAGAGGGGGAAGGGTGGGGAAAGGGGGGTGGGAGGGGAAAGGAGGGGTGGGGGAAAGAGGGAGGGAGAGGGGAGGAAAGAGGGAGGGAGGAGGGGAAAGAGAGGGGGATAGAGGGAGGGAGGGGGAGGGGAAAGAGAGGGGGATAGAGGGAGGGAGAGGGGAGGGAGGGAGAGGGGAGGGGGAGGGGGGGAGAGGGGAAAGAGGGAGGGGGGAAAGAGAGGAGGGGGAAAGAGAGGGGGGAAAGAGAGGGGGGGGAAAGAGAGGGGAGAGAAGGGGGAAAGAGGGGGAAGGGGAAGGAGAAAGAGGGGAAGGGGAAAGGGAAAGAGGGGGGCGGGGAGGGGGGGGAAAAGGGGGGTGCTTGTGCGGCTGGGTAGGTACGCTCTCCACAGTTGGTTGAGTGAAGTGGTTCCGGGGGGGTGCGGGGGGTTTCTTGCCGGTGGAATGACCCCGATTCCGCCCCCCCCGCCAAGAAAGCTCAACTTGCCCCTCCCGGATCAAACCCCCGCTTTGCCCGTCGGGTGCGCCTCGACGTGACTTTGTGCGAGGTGCCACTTACACAAGCTTCACCCACCTAATCCACCCCCCCCCCCCCCCCCCTCCATATCCTCTATTCACCTCTTCACTGGGCACGGCAGAATAGAAACGCCACCCACTCTCGCTCTGCTGGAGCGGTGCCTACAAGGCCCGACCATTGGGCCACGTACGCCATCTCCGGAGAGAGACAGCACGCGTTTGCCCGCTTGCTAAGATTCCTGATGGGAGCACGAGAGCGATCCGATGACGAGACAGGCCCAAGAAGCCAAAGCAAACTAAGTAGGAGAAAGGGCAGGGGGTGAGCACAGGAAGGGGAATTTCTTTTTTTTTTTTAAACGTACGAAAATAGGTACCCACAACCTCTACCCGCCCCTACCCGCCAGACACAGCAGTGCCTCCCCCCCCCCCCCCCACCAAACATTAAAAGCCGCACCTCTAAGTCAGAGCGCATCAAGCAGATAGGAAGCTTAAAAACAAAACGCGAGCCAACGCAAGGCGATGAGCAAGGGTGTGGTGGTGGTGGGGGGGGGGGAGCGAGCTCTCGTCAGGTCAGTTGGCCTAAGTTCCCTGAATTATAAAAACACCCACACCCCGCTCATCATTTCCCTGGAAATTTGCAACCGGCGAGGGAGTGGAGGAAGGGAGGGTGTGGGGCACAGAGCATAGGAACGGCAGGGAGAAGAAAAGCGAGCTTTCCCCTATTAAGATGCTTCCTTTAAATTCGGAATAAAAATCCAGTCGGAAACGGCCGTCGCTCTGCCGACAGCACAGCGTTTTTTTTTGTTTATTTAGAAAACGAGAGAACTGACAACAGCGTCAAGATTCGAAGGGCGAGGTTGGAGGCGACGATGGGTGGGGTGGGTAAAAAGGAGGGAGGGGTCATTAAAGTCGGTCGTTCAGCTCGTCTAATGGCCGTCCTGGCCGTTGGCGTCGTCGTCGCCGCCGTCGTCCTCGCCCTCCTCCTCATCCTTGCGGCCTTTGCTGTCGCGCAGCTGCGAGAGAGAGAGAGAGAGAGAGGTCAGTCAGCATGAACCAAGGATTACGTCTTCTCGTTCGATCTCAGCATGTGGCTGTCACTGGCAATCCCCCCCCCTTGGGTAGGCAGCGATGATGAGCTGTCCGCAAGAACCCACAAGCAGACCTGCAACAAGACCGGACTATCTGCCCGAGGAACATGTCCGGGAGATGTGGGGCCGGGGCGACCCCGAAAGACGTTCTTGTCCTCCGGATTGGTGCACACCATCGCGGGAATCTCCTCCAGCTCCAGAGTACACCGGGATCTCCACGCTCTGCCAGCTCTTTTCCAATCGCTCATCATTTTTAACCCCTTTCCACCACTCTGTGTTTGTCTGTCTTCTGTGTGTGTGTATACTATGTATGGCGGGGGGGAAATTAAAATGGGGGATCAGGAATTAGATAAGAGTTAACAAATGCTGTATATTTCATTACAGTTCATTACATGGCTGCAGGGTGACCAGGGATGGGAACTGAATGTCACAGGGTATTCAGTATTTAGGAAGGACAGGCATAAAAGAAAAGGTGGTAGCGTGGCACTGCTGGTTAAAGAGGAAATTGACACAACAGTGAGAAAGGATATTAGCTCTGACAATGTGAAGTCTGGATGGGTAGAGTTGCGAAATACCAAGGGACAAAAAACATTCGAGGGTGTCATAGATAAGACCCCCAAACTTCAGTGGTGATGTTGGGAATGGCATTAAAATGGCATTTGGACAGCATGGTAGCACAGTGGGTAACACAATTGCTTCACAGCTCCAGGGTCCCAGGTTCGATTCCCGGCTGGGTCACTGTCTGTGCAGAGTCTGCACATTCTCCCCGTGTCTGCGTGGGTTTCCTCCGGGTGCTCCAGTTTCCTCCCACAGTTCAAAGGTCTGCAGGTTAGGTGGATTGGCCGTGCTAAATTGCCCTGAGCGTTCAAAAATGTTGGGTTGGGTGGGGTTATAGGGATGGTGGAGGTGTGGGCTTGTGTAGGGTGCCCTTTCCAAGGGTCGATGCAGACTCGACGGGCCAAATGGCCTCCTTCTGCACTGTAAATTCTACGATAAACACAAAATTAGAGGTAATACGGGAATATCGGTGATTGGCCAAGAAAAATCATAGGTCTGAGGATTGGGAGCAGTTTAGAATTCAGCAAAGAAGGACGAAGGAATTGATTTAGGAGGGGAAAGTACAGTACGAAAGTAAGCTTGCAGGGAACATAAAGACTGACACTAAGAGTTTCTATAGATATGTGAAGCGAAAGAGATTGGTAAAGAGAAATGTAGGCCCCCTACAGACAGAAACAGGGGAATGCACAATAAGGGACAAAGAAATGGCTGAGCAATTGGATACATACTTTGGTTCTGTCTTCACAAAAGAGAACACAAATAAGATACCAGAAATGTTGGAGAATGAAAGGTTTAGTGAGAGGGAAGAACTGAGGGAGATCAACATTAGTAGAGAAATGGTGCTGGGAAAATTTATGGGATTGAAGGCAGATAAATCCCCAGGGCCTGAAAATCTACATCCCAGAGTGCTTAAGGAGGTGGCTCTGGAAATAGTGGATGCATTGGTGGTCACCTTCCGAATTCTATAGACTCTGGAACAGTCCCTGCAGATTGGAGGGTAACTAATGTCACTCCAATATTCAAAAAGGGAGGTAGAGAGAAAGCAGGGAATCATAGACCAGTAAGCCTAACCGGAAGTGGGGGAAATTCTTGAATCCATTATCAAGGACTTCATAGCGGAACATTTAGAAGGCAGTGGCAGGATCAGTCAGAGTCAGCATGGATTTATGAAGGGAAAATCATGCTTGACAAATCTGTTGGAATTGTTTGAAGATGTAACCAGTACAATTGACAAGGGAGAGTCAGTCGATGTGGTATATTTGGACTTTCAGAAGGCATTTGACAAAGTCCCACAGAAGAGATTATTGTGCAAGATTAAAGAGCATGGGATTGGGGGAAATGTAACATCTCAAAGTTTGCAAATGATACCAAATTGGGTGGGACGGTTGTGACGAGGATGCAGGGATCCTCCAGCATGATCTGGACAGGTTGGGCGAGTGGGCAAACCAATGGCAGATGCAGTATAATTTGGATAAGTGTGAGGTTATTCATTTTGGAAGCAAAAACAGGAAGGCAGATTACTACCTGAACAGTTGTAAATTGGGAGAGGGGAGTGTGCAGCGGGACCTGGGTGTCCTTGTGCACCAGTCGCTGAAGGTAAGCATGCAGGTGCAGCAGGCGGTAAAGAAGGCTAAAGGTATGTTGGCCTTCATTGTGAGAGGTTTCGAGTACAGGAGCAGGGATGTGTTGCTGCAATTGTACAGGGCCTTGGTGAGGCCACACCTGGAGTATTGTGTGCAGTTTTGGTCTCCTTCTCTGAGGAAGGATGTTCTTGCTCTCGAGGGAGTGCAGCGAAGGTTTACCAGACTGATTCCAGGGATGGCGGGACTGTCATATGAGGAGAGATTGACTAGGTTGGGATTGTTCTCGCTGGAGTTCAGAAGAATGAGGGGGAATCTCATAGAGACGTATAAAATTCTAACAGGATTGGACAGGGTAGATGCAAGGAAGATGTTACCGATGGTGGATGTGTCCAGAACCAGGGGTCACAGTCTGAGGATTCAGGGTAAACCATTTCGGACAGAGATAAGGAGTCTTTTCTTCACACAAAGAGTGGTGAGCCTGTGGAATTCACTACCACAGGAAGTAGTTGATGCGGAAACTTTGAATATATTCAAGAGGTGGCTAGATATAGCACTTGGGGAGAATGGGATGAAAGGCTATGGGGAGAAAGCAGGATTAGGCTATTGAGTTGGATGATCAGCCATGATCGTGATGAATGGTGGAGCAGGCTCGAAGGGTCAAACGGTCTCCTCCTGCTCCTATCTTCTATGTATCTATGTTCTTGTTATAAATAAACAGTAATTGTGATTACATTTACAAATCCGGTGACTGTAATTATTGGGCAGCCAAGGGCTAAAGACGTCGGTTATTTTCATAAGAATATTTGGTAAATTCATCTGTGTTGTGACCAGTGAGCTGGAATT
Source organism: Scyliorhinus torazame (assembly GCF_047496885.1). Classification (NCBI taxonomy): domain Eukaryota; kingdom Metazoa; phylum Chordata; class Chondrichthyes; order Carcharhiniformes; family Scyliorhinidae; genus Scyliorhinus; species Scyliorhinus torazame. Next base: position 120,135 of record NW_027308138.1, on the reverse strand, counting down.
GGTCAGGCACTAGCCCAGGGTGTCGTAACAATGTTATCCGACCCCTCCCCTTCCTATCAAAGACCAGGAATCATTCCACTGTGATGGCCCATCCCAACCTGCACCGACGGACACCCTGTCCAAGGATAGAGGACCTCTGGCTCATACCTGATCTTCCTCTTCATCCTCCAGGGGGTCGCCTTCCTCACCGGTCCCCTCGCTCTCGGCTTTCTTGGATTCGCTCCCCGCTTTGCTGCTGCTCCCCTCATCTGTTTTGTCACTCTTGATCTCTACCCAGAGTAACAAGAAAAAGGCGGTTGAAAGTCAACGTCCTTCAGCACCGCTTGTGGGAAGGCTGCCAGGCGGTTAGGAAAGATGGGTGGACGTGCGTACATCTTTGGAAGGTCTGTGAGAGGGGGAAGGGGCAGTCAGAGGGGTAGGGGTGGGAGTGGGAGAGAATCCGGCCGACTGGTAATGGTGAAGGGACTGCGAGGGTGAGGGGGGCAAGGACATCTCCTTAACAGAAATACCAGGGCGCTTGGATCAATTTTGTGTATCTGAGGGGGGGGGGGGGGGGGGGGGGGGGGGGTGCAGTGCAGGTATAGGGATCGGGCTGAAGTCTGAAACGTCAGGTATGGAGAGCGAGCGGGACAGAGGGAGCGAGGGCTGGCGGGACAGAGGGAGCGAGAGCTGACGGGACAGAGGGAGCGAGGGCTGGCGGGACAGAGGGAGCGAGAGCTGACGGGACAGAGGGAGCGAGGGCTGGCGGGACAGAGGGAGCGAGGGCTGGCAGGACAGAGGGAGCGAGAGCTGACGGGACAGAGGGAGCGAGGGCTGACGGGACAGAGGGAGCGAGGGCTGACGGGACAGAGGGAGCGAGGGCTGGCGGGACAGAGGGAGCGAGGGCTGGCGGGACAGAGGGAGCGAGGGCTGGCGGGACAGAGGGAGCGAGATCTGACGGGACAGAGGGAGCGAGAGCTGACGGGACAGAGGGAGCGAGGGCTGGCGGGACAGGGGGAGCGAGGGCTGGCGGGACAGAGGGAGCGAGGGCTGACGGGACAGAGGGAGCGAGGGCTGGCGGGACAGAGGGAGCGAGAGCTGACGGGACAGAGGGAGCGAGGGCTGGCGGGACAGGGGGAGCGAGGGCTGGCGGGACAGGGGGAGCGAGGGCTGGCGGGACAGAGGGAGCGAGAGCTGACGGGACAGAGGGAGCGAGAGCTGACGGGACAGAGGGAGCGAGGGCTGGCGGGACAGAGGGAGCGAGGGCTGGCGGGACAGAGGGAGCGAGAGCTGACGGGACAGAGGGAGCGAGGGCTGGCGGGACAGAGGGAGCGAGAGCTGACGGGACAGAGGGAGCGAGGGCTGGCGGGACAGAGGGAGCGAGGGCTGGCAGGACAGAGGGAGCGAGAGCTGACGGGACAGAGGGAGCGAGGGCTGACGGGACAGAGGGAGCGAGGGCTGACGGGACAGAGGGAGCGAGGGCTGGCGGGACAGAGGGAGCGAGGGCTGGCGGGACAGAGGGAGCGAGGGCTGGCGGGACAGAGGGAGCGAGGGCTGGCGGGACAGAGGGAGCGAGATCTGACGGGACAGAGGGAGCGAGAGCTGACGGGACAGAGGGAGCGAGGGCTGGCGGGACAGGGGGAGCGAGGGCTGGCGGGACAGAGGGAGCGAGGGCTGACGGGACAGAGGGAGCGAGGGCTGACGGGACAGAGGGAGCGAGGGCTGGCGGGACAGAGGGAGCGAGGGCTGGCGGGACAGAGGGAGCGAGAGCTGACGGGACAGAGGGAGCGAGGGCTGGCGGGACAGGGGGAGCGAGGGCTGGCGGGACAGAGGGAGCGAGAGCTGACGGGACAGAGGGAGCGAGAGCTGACGGGACAGAGGGAGCGAGGGCTGGCGGGACAGAGGGAGCGAGGGCTGGCGGGACAGAGGGAGCGAGGGCTGGCGGGACAGAGGGAGCAAGGGCTGGCGGGACAGAGGGAGCAAGGGCTGGCGGGACAGAGGGAGCGAGGGCTGGCAGGAGGGGAGAGAGAGAGAGAAGAGAAGAGGCCCAAATCGGTTAATTTACCTGTCTGGTTTGATTGCTCCTTCTCAATCTTCTCCAAACTGTCCAGGAGAGAGTCCACTTTGCTCTTGATCAAGGTCAACTCCTTCTTGATGGTGGCCAGGTCGTTGGCTTTCACTGGGTGGAGCGAGCGCAAAGAGAAAGGAAGGTAGTGAGCATGTTGTGTGGCACCACCAAGATAGGCTTCGAACAGATCTGGCAACTCAAGACTGGGCATCCATGAGATGCTGTGGGCCATCAGCAGCAGCAGAATTGTATTCAACTACACACCAACCTGCTCACGGGTGCTCAGTTTGGGTTCCGCCAGGGTCACTCAGCTCCTGACCTCATTACAGCCTTGGTTCAAACATGGACAAAAGAGCTGAATGGCAGAGGTGAGGAGCCCGAGCTAAACTGGAGTCAATGGGAATCAGGAGGAAAACTCTCCGCTGGTTGGAGTCATACTTGGCACAAAGGAAGATAGTTGTGGTGTTTGGAGGTCAATCATCCTAACTCCAGGACATCACTGCAGGGTAGTGTCCAAGGCCCAACCACCTTCAGCTGCTTCATCAACAATCCGTCCATCAGAAGGTCGGAAGTGGGGATGTTTGCGGCTGACTGCACAATGTTCAGCACCATTCGCAACTCCTCAGATACTGAAGCAGTCCATGTCCAAATGCAGCAAGACCTGGACAATATCCAGACTTGGGCTGACAAGTGGCAAGTTACGTTCGTGCCACACAAGTGCCAGGCAAAGGCCATCTCCTACAAGAGAGGATCTAACCATAGCCCCTTGACATTCAATAGCATTACCATCACTGACTACCGCACAGTGGGGGTTACCATTGATCAGAAACTTAACTGGATTAGCCATATTAATACTGTGGCTATCAGGGAAGGTCAAAGGTTACAAATCCTACAGCGAGTAACTCACCTCCTGACCCCGCAAAGCCTGCCCACCATCTACAAGGCACCAGTCAGGAGTGTGATGGGATATTCTCCACTTGCCTGGATGAGTGCGGCTCCGACAACACTCGAGAAGCTCAACACCATCCAGGACAAAGCAGCCCCGCTTTGATCGGCACCCCATCCACAAACATTCACTCCCTCCACCACCGACGCACAGTGACAGCAGCGTGTGTACCATCTACAAGATGCACCGCAGCGACTCACCAAGGCTCCTTCGACGGCACCTTCCAAAACCCCCACCTCTACCATCTAGAAGGACAAAGGACAGCAGACACATGGGGAACTCCACCACCTGCAAGTTCCCCTCCGAGCCCCACACTCACCATCCTTACTGGGAAATATATCGGCCGTTCCTTCACTGTCGCCGGGTCACAATCCTGGACCTCCCTCCCTGACAGCACTGTGGGTGTTACCCACACCACACAGGGACTGCAGCCGGTTCGAGAAGGCGGCTCACCCACCACCTTCTTCAGGGCAACTAGGGATGGGCAATAAATGCTGGCCTAACCAGCGACACCCCACATCCCGTAAATGAACTTTTAAAAATGTTTTAAATGTGGCTAAGAAACAGCCACAACCATTCCATACAACAGCCAACGATCGACCTAAATTGATTTGATGGGGACAGAGTAGAGGGAGCTTTACTCTGTATCTAACCCCGTGCTCTACCTGTCCTGGGAGTGTTGATGGGGACAGTGTAGAGGGAGCTTTACGCTGTATCTAACCCCGTGCTGTACCTGTCCTGGGAGTGTTTGATGGGGACAGTGTAGAGGGAGCTTTACTCTATATCTAACCCCGTGCTGTACCTGTCCTGGGAGTGTTTGATGGGGACAGTGAAGAGGGAGCTTTACTCTGTATCTAACCCCGTGCTCTACCTGTCCTGGGAGTGTTTGATGGGGACAGTGTAGAGGGAGATTTACACTGTATCTAACCCCGTGCTGTACCTATCCTGGGAGTGTTTGATGGGGACAGTGTAGAGGGAGCTTTACTCTGTATCTAACCCCGTGCTGTACCTGTCCTGGGAATGTTTGATGGGGACAGTTTAGAGGGAGCTTTACTCTGTATCTAACCCCGTGCTGTACCTGTCCTGGGAATGTTTGATGGGGACAGTTTAGAGGGAGCTTTACTCTGTATCTAACCAGATGTGGAAGTTGTGCAGAGGTCTGGAAATGCTCGGAGAGTCTTGCTAACCCTCTGATGCTCGTACCTGGCTTCCCCGATGCCGCCGACTTTTGTCCAGACTTGGTGTTGAAACTCCCTTTCCCTCTCCGTGGCACGGGAACCGTGACACGGGGGCGCTTGGCGATGGTCACGGGCCGGGGAAGAGGGGGCGGTACCCTACTTGGGTACGGGTACATCCTGCAACAGAGGAGAGACAAAGTTAACATGGCCCATGGGGAACTTATGTGCGACACCGCCACTATCCCTCCTGTGTTGCAACAGTAGTGCACAAGAAAAGCAAGGTCAGCTAGAAGTGATCAGGGAGGCTGATGGGACTGCCAGTCTTTTATTGCAAAGGGTGGGGGCAGGGGTATAAAAGTTAGGGAAGTCTGGCCGCACCCGGAGTACTGAATACAGTTCTGGTCTCCTTACTTGAGGAGGGACGTACTGGCATCGGAGGCTGTTCAGAGAAGGTTCACGGGGCCGATTCCCGGGATGAAGGGGGTTTGTCCGATGAGGAAAGGTTGAGCCGGTCGGGGCCTGTACCCATTGGAGTTTAGAAAGAACCAGAGGAGATCGTATTGAAACGGATCAGATTCTGAGGGGGGGGGGGGGGGGGTTGACAGGGTGCATGCTGGGAGGTGTTTCCCCCCTCGTGGGTGTGGGGGAAGAAACTGGAACCGGGGTGGGGGACGGGGGGAAACCGTGCAGCTTCAAAATGATGGGGGGGGAGGGGGTCAGTCTGTGGAGTCCTCTCCCCCAGAGAAGCTACGGGCCAGAGGATATATTCAAGGGCCGAGTTGGAGAGAGAGTTCTGATCTACGGGGGAGTCGAGGCCACGATCAATCAGCCTCGATCTTATCAAACGGCGGAGGGGCCAAACGGCCTGTATAACCGCTCCTATTTCTGAGGATCTGGTGGGTGGGACCATGCCTCTGCCAGTTGCGGCACCTTCAAACGCCACTGCTGTGACTGCTTGGCTCAGCTGGACTCCCCTCTAGTCAGAAGGTGGGAGCTTGAAACACAGAACTCGGGTCTCGTGCCTGCAGAATCCAGGCCGACAGCACCCGAGGTTGTGCTTTTTAGATGAGAAGGTTAAAACAGGGGACCAGTCTGCCACCTAAAGAAGAAACGCTGGATAAACTCAGCAGGTCTGACAGCATCGAGAGAGAGAGAGAGAGAGAGAGAGAGAGAGAGAAACAGTCAATGTTTTGAGTCCGTATGTCTCTCCATTGGGAAAGATCCCACGGCAGCAGGGGAAATGGGTGGTTCGATTCCTGACGTCCAGTGTCCAGAATCCACCCCTCAGAACCCGGCATTGATATGATCGAGGCGAGGACAGTCTTGCTGCGCACAAATTGGATGGCCGCCTGCCACAGTGTAAGAGCACCGGCGCTGCAAATCCGGGGGGGGGGGGGGGGTCTGGAGTCAAGTGTAGACCAGGACGGATAATGACGGCAGATTCCCCTTTCCCGGCATCAGTGAACCAGGTGTTTTTTTTTTTTTTTAAAAACGACAATCCATGATGTCACGGTCATCATTACTAGGATTTGCGCCATATTTTTCTGATTTTAGTCCTTGAATTTAAATTCTTCCAGCTTCAGTTGGTGCGGTTTGAACCCATGTTACAGCCCAGTGCCATTACTACTACACCACTGTCTCCTCATAAGTTACTGTGCGACTGGCTGGTGTTAATAAATTTATCGTTGCCGATCTGGGCGATGGTCGAGCTGAGGGTCTGGACAGCCCGATAGCCGCGGGATGGGCGAGTCGGAAAGCTTACCTGGTTAGCGATGGAATCTCGTATGCCTCCGACTGTCTGCTTGGGGGAGCACTAGGTAGAAAGACAATGCAATTAAAAAGACGTGATTTATGCCAGTCTCACACCCACGGAGCCCCCTGCGCCAACGTGGATCTCGTCGGCAGAATGTAAGCCTACCCGCAGAGAGTCCGACCCCAAACGGCTTCTCACCAACCCGGTCCCCGCATGCAGAGTGTCCACCCCCTGCATGGCACCTCACCCCACCCGAGTGGGACAGAAAGAGGGGGTGCAGGCCGGGGGAAGGGAGAAGTGGTAGGGGGCAGAGAGTGATGAGCGAGCAGATTGGGGGAGTGGGCGGGGGAGAGGGGAGATAGGAAAAGGAGACGAGAGCAGGATTGGAGAAAGTGAAGTTGGGGGAGCGAGTAAGGAGTCAAGGGGTGGACGGGGGAGAACAAGGAGAGAAGGATCGGCAGTGAGCAGGGAGAAAAGGAAGAGAAGATCAGCAGCAGCCACCGGAAACACAACCATCCGCACCAAGGGTCTCCTACCTGTCGTAGAAATCGCTCCTGTAATAGTCGTAGTCGAGGTCAGATGTGGACCTGGGAAGGCGACAGCAGGAAGAAACTGTTAAGCGCACAGACTCAGTCACGTAGAATTCATAGAATCTCTACAGTGCAGAAGGAGGCCATTCGGCCCATCGAGTCTGCACCGACTATTTGAAAGGCCACTCTACACAGAGCCAAACCCAGCCCTACCCCCGTGACCCCACCTAATCTTTGGAAAGTTATGGGACAATTTTAAATTGGCCGATCCACCTAACCTGCACATCGTTCGGGACTTGTGGGAGGAAACCGGAGCACCCGGAGGGAACCCACGCAGACACGGGGAGAACGTGCAGACTCCGCACAGACAGTGAGCCGAGCCTGGAATTGAACCCGGAGCCCTGGATCTGTGAGGGGGCAGTGCTAACCACTGTGCCACCACGCCGTCATGGTCACTGCCGCATCCTCGGGAGTCCAGCAATCGTTCTGGTAAATATAAGCTTGCATTCCCTCCGACGTCAAGTAAATCCCTCCCCCCGGCCCTTCCCCAAACCACTGTGTTCAAAAAGACTCTCGAAATATAATGTCCAAGAATCGGTTAGCCGTTTCATTATTTACCGAACCTGTTCAGGACATGTTCAACAATCTGTGTACATGCACCTCCCACATCTCTTTAAACCTCCCCTAGTTAAAGCTTTCCACCATGTCGAAAAAAATGTTTTTTTTCAGCTCCAAAGTACACGTTTGCCTCAGTTGAAATCTCCTTGCTGCTTTTTTGCCCAGTCACCTAAATCCATCAATAATGTCTTGGGGGGGGGGGGGGGGGGGGGGGGGGGGGGGGAGCAGCACGGTGGCGCAGTGGTTAGCACTGCTGCCTCACGGCGCTGAGGTCCCAGGTTCGATCCCGGCTCTGGGTCACTGTCCGTGTGGAGTTTGCACATTCTCCCCATGTCTGCGTGGGTTTCGCCCCCACAACCCAAAGATGTGCAGGGTAGGTGGATTGGCCACGCTAAATTGCCCCTGAATTGGAAAAAATGAATTGGGTACTCTAAATTTAAAATAAATAAATAATTTCTTTGAGGGGCAGCACGGCAGTGCAGTGGGTTAGCACTGCTGCCTCACGGCACCGAGGTCTCGGGTTCAATCCCGGCTCGAGGTCACTGTCCGTGTGGAGTCTGCGCGGGTTTTGCCCCCACAGCCCAAAGATGTGCAGGGTAGGTGGATTGGCCACGATAAATTGCCCCTTAACTGGAAAAAATGAATTGGGTACTCTAAATTTATAGAGAGAAAAAATAATCTCTTCGTAAATTTTACACTTGCACCTACACGGCTGTCCTCGCCGCCTTCCTTTGCGGTGCCAGCAAACCTGCAGGCATGGCGTTCTAGCTCATCGCCCGAGTCTGAGAATCATAGAAATAGGAGGAGTGAGCCATTCGTCCCTTCAAGCCTTCTCCACCGTTCAACATGACCATGGCTGATCCTCTACTTCAATGCCAACCCCCCCGCGCTCTCTCCCCAAACCCCTTTCAAGTCTGGAAATCAATCTATCTCCTTTTTAAAAAGGATTTTCCAATTAAGGGGCGATTTACCGTGGCCAATCCCCCTACCTTGCACATCTTTGGGTTGTGGGGGCGAAACCCACGCAGACACGGGGAGAATGTGCGAAACCCACGCAGACACGGGGAGAATGTGCAAACTCCACACGGACAGTGACCCAGAGCCGGGATCGAACCTGGGACCTCGGCACCTTGAGGTAGCAATGCTAACTGTGCTGCCCTATCCATTCACTTTAATGCATTGTTATTTGGTCTCCATGGCCTTTCTGAGGTAGAGAATTCCACAGGTTCACCACCCTCCCAGTGAAGAGGTTTCTCCTCCTCTCAGTCCTATATGGCCCTACCCTGACATGGAGACCTCCTTGTTCAACAACCGCACCCCCAGTCGGTATTTTGTACGTCTCAATGCGATCCACCTTATTTTTCTAAACTGCAGTGAACACCAAGGCCCGGTCGACCCAATCTCTCTTCGTATGACTGTCCTGCCATTCCAGGATTCAGCCTGGTGAGCCTACGTTGCACACCCGCAAAGGCGAGGATATCCTTGGATAAGGAGACCAAAACTGCGTACAGTACTCTGGGTGTGGTCTCACTAAGGCCCCGTACAGGTGCAGTAAGAAATCCTTGCTCCTGTAGTCAGTAATAAATGCGGCAAAACAGTTCAAGGCCCTGACAAAGACTCCCCAGTAGGTTACCACGGAGCGGGTTCTCCATCAGAATCTACGAACCACGAACAGGAATAGAGGCCACTCGGCCCCTCGAGCCTGCTCCGCCAATCAATAAGTTCACGGCTGATCTGACTGTAACCTCGACTCCACATTCCCACTGACCCCCGGATAACCTTTCACCCTCTCGTTAATCAAGAATCCGTCCAATTCTGTCTTTAAAATATTCCACTGCCCTTTGAGGAAGAGAGTTCCAGAGACTCACCACTCTGAGACATGATTCTTCCTCATCCCAGAATCACACAACCGTTACGGTGCAGAAGGAGGCCGTTCGGCCCATCGTGTCTGCACCGTCTCTCCAAATGAGCATCGTGACTTAGTGCCGTCCCCCGTGCCTTTTCCCCCGTCACGCCCCTTTGTACATTGTCTCTATTCAGATAATCGTCCCTCGCCCTCTCGGACGCCCCGATTGAACCTGCCTCCACCGCACTTCCAGACAGTGAATTCCAGACCCCGACCACTCGCTGTGTGAAAAAGGGGTTTTCTCAAATCACATTCGCCTCTTTTACAAATCGCTTCCGATCTGCGCCCTCTCGTTCTCGATCCCATCACGAAGCCGGAACAGTTTCTCCCCGTCCACGCTGTCCAGGCCCCCCCTCATGATTTTGAACATCTCTGTCAAATCCCCTCTCGGCCTCCTTCTCTCCAAGGAGAACAGTCCCAACCTCCCCAATCTATCCCCATAACTGAAGTTTCTCATCCCCGGAACCATCCTTGTTCTCAAGTGGGCAGTGCCTTATTTGCAAACAGTGACCCCCTGAGTTCTACAACTTTTAAAAGTGTCATTGGTGGATGGAATATTACTGTGAGGGGAATCAACCACCCATTACACAAACCCCTCCATGTTACCTAGGATCTATCCATCTTACACTGGTGCCTTATGGTAAACAGAGTCAGGTAGGTTAGGTGGGCGGAGAAGGCAATGGCATTAAAGGAAGAATATTTTCTTGCAGAGCACTTTCACCCCATTAATAAGCCTGGATGGGTGCAGCTCCGACAACTCTCGAGAGCTCGACGCCACACAGGGACTGCAGCGGGTTCAAGATGGCGGCTCACCCACCACCTTCTCAAGGGGCAATTAGGGCCAGCAACGCCCCACTACGTCCCATAGATTAATTAAACAAACAAGGTAAAAGTTTTGGACTTGACAGCGGACAGTCAGAGTACCGGGGGAGAACTCGCGTGGAACAAAAACAAGGACAGTAAGTCGTGCAGCCTCATGGGCTGGACGGAACTCACCCGTACATGTCAGAAGCTGATCTCTTCTGGCCACTCTTTGGCCTGTTGGGTTTGGGCTCCCCAGCAAGATTGATGTCTGGAACACAGAGACAGGCAGAGAGTCAGCAAGTCACTCGGAGAGGAAGGTATTTAACCGGAAGAGGTGGCGCCCTGGGGCTCACTTGACCTCACTTCCCCCTCCCCATTTGCCCTCGTGTGCTCACACGGCTGCGATCGGTGTGTGTGGGGGGTGGGTCCTCGTCACACCCCTACATCCCACCACCAAGCCCCATCGCGCTCACTCTCCCCCCCTCTCCCTCATTGCGCGCGCTCTCCTCCCTCTCTCATCGCGCTCGCTCTCCTCCCTCTCTCGTAGCGCTCGCTCTTCCCCTCGTAGCGCTCGCTCTCCCCCTCGTCCTCATCGCGCTCGCTCTCCCTCTCGTCGCGCTCGCTCTCCCCCTCGTCGCGCACGTTCTCCCCCTCGTCGCACGCGCTCTCCCCCCCCTCGCCGCGCTCGCTCTCCCCTTCGTCGCGCTCACTCTCCCCCTCGTCGCGCTCTTTCACCCCCTTCGTCGCGCTCGCTCTCCCTCTCTCTCCCTTGCTCGTCCTCTCTCCCCCTCGTCGCGCTCGATCGCCCTCTCTCCCCCTCGTCGCGCTCGATCGCCCTCTCTCTCCCTCGTCGCGCTCGATCGCCCTCTCTCCCCCTCGTCGCGCTCGATCGCCCTCTCTCTCCCTCGGCGCGCTCGCTCGCCCTCTCTCTCCCTCGTCGCGCTCGATCGCCCTCTCTCTCCCTCGTCGCGCTCGCTCGCCCTCTCTCTCCCTCGTCGCGCTCGATCGCCCTCTCTCCCTCGTCGCGCTCGCACGCCCTCTCTCTCCCTCGTCGCGCTCGCTCATCCTCTCTCCCCCTCGTCGCGCTCGCTCTCTCTCTCCCTCGTCGCGCTCGCTCGCCCTCTCTCTCCCTCGTCGCGCTCGATCGCCCTCTCTCTCCCTCGTCGCGCTCGCTCGCCCTCTCTCTCCCTCGTCGCGCTCGATCGCCCTCTCTCTCCCTCGTCGCGCTCGCTCGCCCTCTCTCTCCCTCGTCGCGCTCGATCGCCCTCTCTCTCCCTCGTCGCGCTCGCTCGTCCTCGCTCTCCCTCGTCGCGCTCGCTCGTCCTCTCTCCCCCTCGTCGCGCTCGCTCTCTCTCACCCTCGTCGCGCTCGCTCGCCCTCTCCCTCCCTCGTCGCGCTCGATCGCCCTCTCTCTCCCTCGTCGCGCTCGCTCGCCCTCTCTCTCCCTCGTCGCGCTCGATCGCCCTCTCTCTCCCTCGTCGCGCTCGCTCGCCCTCTCTCTCCCTCGTCGCGCTCGATCGCCCTCTCTCTCCCTCGTCGCGCTCGCTCGCCCTCTCTCTCCCTCGTCGCGCTCGATCGCCCTCTCTCTCCCTCGTCGCGCTCGCTCGTCCTCGCTCTCCCTCGTCACGCTCGCTCATCCTCTCTCTCCGTCATCGCGCATGCTCTCCCCATTGCGCTCGCTCTCCCGCTCCCTCATCATGCTCGTTCTCTGCCTCCCCCTGCCCCATCGCCCTCGCTCTCCCCATTGCGCTCGCTTTCCCACTCCCTCATCGCGCTCGCTCTCTGCTTCCCTCTGCCCCATCGCGCTCGCTTTCCCCATTGTGCTCGCTCTCTGCCTCCCCCTGCCCCATTGTGCTCGCTTTCCCTGTCACTCTGCCCCATCGCGCTCGCTTTCCCCTCTGCCACATCGTGCCCGCCCTCCCGCTCACTCTGCCCCATTGTGCTCGCTTTCCCTGTCCCTCTGCCACATCGTGCCCGCCCTCCTGCTCACTCTGCCCCATCGCGCTCGCTTTCCCTGTCACTCTGCCCCATCGCGCTCGCTTTCCCTGTCCCTCTGCCACACGTGCCCGCCCTCCCACTCACTCTGCCCCATCGCGCTCGCTTTCCCTGTCCCTCTGCCACATCGTGCCCACCCTCCCGCTCACTCTGTCCTTCTCTCACGCAGCTCAGGGGAGTGCAATTTTGTTTTATAATGCTTCTGTGGGCTGTTTCATTATGTATAAGAACAGACAGTTACATAGTGCTACTATCGCTGGGCTTTTGGCTGGAGGGTGGGGAGTGGTGACACACGGATTTGAACCCCACCACGGCAGCTGTTGAATGGACATAGACAGATACATACATAGAAGATAGGAGCAGGAGGAGGCCTTTTGGCCCTTCGAGCCTGCTCCGCCATTCATCACGATCATGGCTGATCATCCAACTCAATAGCCCAATCCTGCTTTCTCCCCATAGCCTTTGATCCCATTCTCCCCAAGTGCTATATCCAATATATTCAAAGTTTTAGCATCAACTGCTTCAATTCAATTTGAATAAAATCTGGAATACATGACGCCAATCTCAGTAATGGTAACAGTGGTTGTCATTAAAACCCATCTGGTTCACTAATGCCCCCTTTGGGCAAGGGAAATTTCCCATAGGGCCTCCCAGTGATCGACTCCTAACCGCCCCCTCTCTGAAATGGACGAGTAAGACACTCAAGTCAAGGGGAAATTAGGGATGGTCAATAAAACGATGGGCCGTCGCTGACAACACCCATACATGTTGGGTGTTGTCAGCGACTGAACCCCCCCCCCCAGGTATCCTGCCCCCAATTTTCACATTGAGGTTCAACCAAGTGTGAAGGATAAAACGGGGCCACGGGAAGCACTAGTTTAACGTCCCACGGACTCTCCAATAGCGCAGCGCTCTCCCGAGTGTTGGCACGGGAGGGTTACCAGCTCCTGGGGTTCGCTCGCACCCTCACCCGCTCCGGACGGTGGCAGGAGTGAGACCCTGCCGGGTCGTGGCTAGGGAAAGGCGCGGGGAGGTAGGGAGGTTAGGCGACGAGAAAGAGGGAGGGACTGGCCCCCTGATCATATTAATGCAGTGTCCCTTTGAAAAGCCTGCTCCTTGCCCCTTAAGTTGGTTTGTGTTAGGCTAATTGGTTCAACCGAGCTGCAATGGTTGGCGTCACTTTGCTGAGCTGCTTTGAGAATAACTCTGCTCAAGGTAAAAGACCCAGCTTCACACCTATTCTTCCACGGAATACAATTATTGGGAGTTAATGCAGACAGGGCAAGCAGTGTGGAGAGGCCACGTAGGGCCAGGGCTCCACAGCAGCATTTATATATTTGTTTCCTTATTGGATGTGGGCGTCGCAGGTGGGGTTCCAGCATTTGCTGCCCACCACGAAACGCCCCCTTGAACTGAGTGTGGTCTCGCTCGGCCATTCCAGAGAGAGGGGCAGTTGAGAGTCAACCACATTGGGGGGCATTAGGGCTTTTCTTCTTTTTAAACGACAACCGATGATGGCTGTTATGGTCATCATTGCTGAGATTAGCGCCATGTATTTCGGAGTTTATTAATTGGATTTAAATTTCAACAGCTGCCTTGGGTGGGATTTGAACCAGTGTCGTCGTCCCCCTCCAACCCTCTCTTCTTCCCCCCCCCCCCTCCGAGCATTAGCCTGGGCTGTGGATCACTAGTCCGATCACATTACCACGTGGCCTGCCACCATCTCACCCTAGGGCGTTGAGGGGGTGGATGGATGGGTGACGGATGGAGGAGGAATTGTTTTTGAGGTGGGGTAGGGTGCAGAAGGAGTTCCAAGGGCACGGGTAGGAGCACAAGGAGAAAAACACTTGCCATTCTGTAGGCTCGATTTGCTTGTTGGTGGCGGCGATTGGGCCTCAAGAGTTCACTTTCAGTTCGGCAAACGCAAGAGAAAAAAAAACACACACACACACATGGAAAAGGGGCCTGGGAAGCCAATCCCAGAACAGTAAAGAACCTGGAGTATCCGCTCTGTGGTCACCATTACTGACTTGGGATTTGTGACCACAATTGCTTGTGTGTGTGTTGGGGGAGGGGGGGCAATATTTATTCCTCGTTGACAGCCCAAGAGCAGATCATTAACGCAGCATTGCCCCTTCAGACAGTCTTACCATGTGCACGATATACTGCGTTACCGCAGCAGCCATACTTTAAAACAAGAAAATGCTGTTGCAAAAGAAAGGGACGTGCTGTCGAAGCTTTCGCTCCTGCACTCATTGGGCCAGTTGCAAGTCAAGCAGATTTCAAAGGGAGCAACAATTTATACTGCACGATGAAAGGGTGCTGATTGGTTGGCAAGTCGGCTTTGATGGTTCAAGACTTCGACGGCAAATGCCTTGCAGTCATCGGGATAGGTGCAAGAACACCAAATGTCAAAGAGCGTAACAATTTAGCCCGCGTGAGAAAAGGACGCTGGAAAGCCAGCTCCAGCCCACCGAAAACCTTCCCACTCCTCGCTCCGAATCCACCCCCCAGGCTTACCCAGCGGCTGTCCGGCGATGATCCTGCCATCCTCCGCCGCCACAGCCGTCCTTGCGGTCCTCTCGTTGGCGTACTGGACGAAAGCATAGCCCTTGTGCACCGAGCAGCCCACAATCTTGCCATACTTGGCGAAGAGGCCCTCCACATCTGTCTTCTTCACCACAGCAGTGTTGAGGTTGCCGATGAAGACCCGGGAGTTCAGGGACCGTGGGTCGTTCTTGTTCGTCACATTGCTGGCCATCAGTTTGGCGGCCATAAGGCTGTCATACCCCTGATGATAGTGGTTGTTGGTTGGTTGGGGGAGGGGGGGGTCGGTTTAGAGAAGTGAGGGGGGGGGGAAACAAGGGGAAAGTGAGGGGTTAAAAAAAAATAAAAAAAATAATTGAGTGCTGAAAATTAGCACCTACCGCTGCACTAACACCTCATCTGCTTTCTCTCCTTCCCTGCCCCCAATTCACATTATGCCCAACACTGGCAGCCACCTCGGCTCTAGTAGTCCTTCCTTAAACCTCTCCGCTTCTCTCTTTAAGACGCACCTTAAAACGTTCCTCTGCAATCAAGCTTTTGGTCACCATCCTTGGTATCTCTTGTGCATGACGAGGGTTCTAACATTCGACAGAGATTGTTCCTGCTCAACTCCTTGGGACAGGTGACCACGTTCAAACATGCACCACCGTCATCCCCCTAGCCACCAACCCGTTCCCTGTGCTTCTCCGAGGCAGACACGGCCACTTGCCCCTCTGCCACTGAGAGCGAGAGGAAGCCTTCAGGCGAGCAGGGCTAGTTCGGGAGGCATTGAGGGCTGGATGGAGGTGGCATTGGAGGGGGACGGGGATCCAGCCTAGGTGACTGCAGGCCAAGCTTTGCAGCCGTTCTCGTTTCATTTCCCCCCCTTGATTTACGTCCGTTCTGAAATCTGCCTATGTAAATCTGTAACGCTGCCCTCATCTGCAAAGGGCGAGAACGGCTCTGCATGCCCCCCTCCACCCCTATTAGAGAGAGAGAGAGAGAGAGAGATGATGCAGTGAAGGTGTGCGTCGTTGCCCTCACTCCTCCCCTCAAAACCTGCCCTATCAGTGCTGTCGCAGGAACCCTCTCCGGCTGAACACAAGAGGGGGAAGTGGACTGGCGTGACATGTTGACATCCATAATCCGGAACAGGGGGAATCCACAAGTTGACAGAAACCAGTGTGCTAACTTTACAGGAAGTCGGAAATTTGCTCACAAACACGGCACTTTCCATCGTCTCGGGCTCTTCACAGCCAGTCAAGGACCCTCAGGGAGCCGTCTCTTTTTAAAAAAAAACCTTTGGAAGGGCAGACAACGCTCACGCCGACGACGATGAGAAAAATTACCAAAAATTCCTGATTTTGGGAGGGGGGGGGGGGGATTGCTAGCCCAGGGAAACGGGATGAAAAAAAATGCCCACCTCCACAGGCTAACGGTGGCTTTTGGGTGGGTGGGGGGGGGGGGAGCGTTGTAATGTGATGGCATCCGGCTTTTAGCTTTCAGCATTTGGAGGGAGGCTCAAACCTACGGTCTTCTGACTAGAGAGGTGCAAGTGCCAATTTCTACACCCCCCTCGTGCCCCCCCCCCCAAATAATAAGTTACGGTCTAGGGACGGGAAGGGGGTCGGGTATGTTGTGTCGAGAAGAGGGGCCCTTTCTTGCATTTGGCAACCCCCCCCCCAATACCTTCCACTGTCCCACCTTTCTTAAAACGATAAAAAGTTACCTCACCTACATATCTGCCCAATTCACCCTGCCCACTAGGTTGATACTGGCTCTGACCTCGCTGAAGGAACACTATGCGGACACAAGCAATGCAAATATTGTCACGGAAGCACGGGGTGAGGTCAGTCAGAGTTCAATTGCGCTCGTTTGGCTCAAAGCATGGTGTTGCTCGGAGCAAGCTTTGGTTGAAATGGGCTCGGCAGGCGGTCTTTACACCGGCATTCTGCTGTCTGCCGCGTCTTCCACATCTCCGGACGTTCTCAAAACGAGCTCCCCAGCCAGCAGCATCAGACTTCCGGAGTCGAGTCACCGTCACGGAGGAGGCGATCAATTTGTGCACGGCAGAGTCACGGGAGCTGCACCCGGATCGGATCTTTGGTGGCATCAACACCACCCCCCCCACCCCTCTCCTTTCTGCCTAGATGTTTGTCCAGCTTTCCCTTAAATGCGCTTCTGTGCCGTCCATCTCACTCAGGCCCCACGGTGGCGAGATCCACGTTGCGAACCGCTCTCTAGGTGAAGAGACTGCCCCTGAATTACCGACTCCATTGATTGGCGGCTTTTATATTCACTGATCCCTTGCTTTTGACTCTCCCTGTCAATGGAAATGTCTATTCGGGGTCATTATATGGAGCAACAGGGGTTGCAGAGTGAGTTACAGGCTGAACCTAAAGCGAGGTGGTGGGAGGGAGAGCGGTGGGGTGTAGTTAGGACAATACCTCAAAAGGACAGCACGGAGGTCGAGATAAGTTGATGTGACTGTAGGCCGGCCACCTCCCACCGCCCCTCCCTCCCTCAGAACAACCTGTCCAATTTATTCAGGAGTTGAGAGTTGACCAGGCCACATGCACTCCTCCGCCTTGCACAGCGCAAGGTTGTGTGGGCCTTGCACACAAGCTGGATGGATCTGGTTTTTGTTGCAAAAGCGAAATACTGCGAGGTTCTGGTAAACTTATTAAAGGCGGGACGGCAGGGGAGAGTGAGCAGGGAATACTCATAGAAATATACAAAATAGGAGCAGGAGGAGGCCGTTTGGCCCTTCGAGCCTGCTCCGCCATTCATCACGATCATGGCTGACCATCCAACTCAATAGGCTAGTCCTGCTTTCTCCCCGTAGCCTTTGATCCCAATAGATTACAGCCTTCGATCCCAAACATCGGCAGGGAAGGCAGCATATGTGGAGGGAGAGAGTCAACATTTTGGATCGACGAATTTCACTGGAGCACTCAACTCTAAATATCATCGACCCGAAAACATATCTCTCTCTCGTGCCACGAACTGGCCAGGCACAGCAGAGGTGCGGCATCTACCTTATCTACCCCCACCCCCCCCACCTCCCCCACCTCCCCAATAACATCCGCGGTGCCATTTCATCATAGAATTTACAGTGCAGAAGGAGGCCATTCAGCCCAACGAGTCTGCACCGGCTCTCGGAAAGAGCACCCTACCCAAGCCCACACCGCGGCCCTATCCACATATCCCAGTAACCCCACCCAACACTAAGGGCAATTTTGGACACTAAGGGCAATTTATCACGGCCAATCCACCGAACCTGCACATCTTTGGACTGTGGGAGGAAACCGGAGCACCCGGAGGAAACCCACGCACACACGGGGAAACTGACTTCAGAGGATCTTCTGGACAAGCCCAGATTTGGAACCAAGCAGACAGGAATGGAGGCGAACATTCCTCCAACGATCCTCAGCAATCCCAGTGCATCCATCCAACTTCAATTCCTCCTGCACCAATCCCACTGTCGTTTCAGACCAACCCGGTTTCCCCACCACCAACCCCTCTATGATCCCCTGCCTCACAATTCCCCTGTGCGACAACTTCGCTCCCACCTCCCTCTCTGGTTTACCTGTCCCCTCCCTCCCTCCCTCCTTTAATACACTTCTGAAAAACAGAACACCAGCTTTCTATCACCCACCCTCATACTCTTCATCCCCTACTCCCCTAACCCAGCAGCCACTTCCGCACCATCAGATTTTACCAGCGATGCTCCAAAGGGATACCTGGACTCCAAGGGTTAAACGGCAAGGGCGCAATTGTGCACAGGAGACATTGCTTGGAGTTTTGATGGTTAACTGGTGGTTTGATTGGATTGGATTGGTTTATTGTCTCGTGTACCGAGGTACAGTGAAAAGTATTTTTCTGCGAGCAGCTCAACAGATCATGAAGTACATGAGAAGAAAGGGGAATAAAAGAAAAAAAATCATAGGGCAACACAAGATATACAATGTAACTACAAATGCACTGGCATCTGATGAAGCATACAGGGTGTAGTGTTAATCAGGTCAGTCCATAAGAGGGTCATTTAGGCGTCTGGTGGATCTGGGGAAGAAGCTGTTTTTGAGTATGTTCATACATAGAATTTACAGTGCAGAAGGAGGCCATTCGGTCCATCGAGACTGCACCGGCTCTTGGAAAGAGCACCCTACCCAAGGTCAACACCTCCACCCGATCCCCATAACCCAGTAACCCCACCCAACACTAAGGGCAATTTATCATGGCCAATCCACCTAACCTGCACATCTTTGGACTGTGGGAGGAAACCGGAGCACCCGGAGGAAACCCACGCACACACGGGGAGGATGTGCAGACTCCGCACAGACAGTGACCCAAGCCGGAATCGAACCTGGGACCCTGGAGCTGTGAAGCAATTGTGCTACCCACAATGCTACCGTGTTCGTGTGTGTTCTCGGACTTCTGTATCTCCTGACCGATGGAAGAAGTTGGAAGAGGAAGCCGGGTGGGAGGGATCTTTGATTATGCTGCCCGCTTTCCCCAGGCAGCGGGAGGTGTAGATGGAGTCAATGGATGGGAGGCAGGTTCGTGTGACGGACTGGGCGGTGTTCACGACTCTCTGAAGTTTCTTGCGGTCCTGGGCCGAGCAGTTGCCATACCAGGCTGTGATGCAGCCAGATAGGATGCTTTCTATGGTGCATCTGTAAACGTTGGTAAGAGTCAATGTGGACATTTCCTTAGTTTCCTGAGGAAGTATAGGTGCTGTTGTGCTTTCTTGGTGGTAGCGTCGACGTGGGTGGACCAGGACAGATTTTTGGAGATGTGCACCCCTAGGAATTTGAAACTGATGAAGTTTTGCGACAGATATTGATGGCGGGTTGGTGAAATGGGAAGAACAGAGGGGGCAGACTGAGGGGAAATGTTTCCACTGGCCACAGGGCCGAGGTCAAGGAGTCCATTATGGTAAAATATTCAGAGCCAGACCTTCGAGAAAAGACTCGGAAGGAATACTTACAGAAGGAGGGCATTTATGGCCTCCCGGCAGGAATTTGGTCACTGGGTCATCAGTGGTATCCCCTGGATGGGCCAAATGGCCTTCCCGTAACAGCCTCCCCGAACAGGCACCGGAATGTGGCGACTGGGGGCTTTTCACAGTAACTTCATTTGAAGCCTACTTGTGACAATAAGCGATTTTCATTTCATTTCATTCACATTTTTGTGACTGAGCACAAGCTCAGTTTCAGGGACTGGCCCTTTTTCCTGCCCCTCGCCCCCCCAGTTCGGTCACTATTCACAATTCTCTTTCTGTCTGTGACACCCTCCCCCACACCTCAGTGTTTTCTAGGTTGATGGGGTTTGGCGAAAAGAATTGCAGGCGCATTCTAGGCCATGTGAGGCAGCATCTCCCCCCTTCTCCCCAACACAACACTCACCCCAACCTCAAACCAAGCCACAGGCCAATTTGCCATGCAGGCCGAGAGGCCGCTTACACCTTCCTCAGAACAAAGTGGCACAGGGCCCCCTGGCTTCACAAACTCACCTCCAAAGTAGAATTATCTAGTCGACAACCAGAGGGGATGGCGGGTTGAAGAGGCACAAACTTCAGGGTATGGCACAGGCACACGCAGCGATACGGAGAGCATGCGCGAGGGTGGAGGGAGAAGAGGGTTTGGGCGGGGGTGGCGGCAGCAGCAAGACAGTGGAGAAGGCGCTGGTGAGAGTGGAGGCGGCGAGGGAGTGAGGCCAGAGACTAAGGGGAGAGGGGGCATGTGAGGGGGGAGCGGTCAATACCAAGCCTAGGGAGGGCGGCGTGCATATGCACACTATATAACAGAAATGAGGCGGGGGAAAAAATGCACATCCAGACATATAGGCAGAGGGTGTAAGGGGATAGACTGGGTTGAGTGAAGAAAGAGCAATGGGACTGCGGAAACCAGGAAGTGGGGAGAGCAGGAGCGTGACAGCAGGGTGCGAAAAGACCAGTTACTGAGCGCTGTGTGTGACAGCACAGTGTGAAAGGACCAGTTACTGAGCGCTGTGTGAGACAGCACAGTGTGAAAGGACCAGTTACTAAGCGCTGTCTGACAGCACAGTGTGAAAGGACCAGTTACTGAGCGCTGTGTGTGACAGCACAGTGTGAAAGGACCAGTTACTGAGCGCTGTGTGACAGCACAGTGTGAAAGGACGAGTTACTGAGCGCTGTGTGTTACAGCACAGTGTGAAAGGACCAGTTACTAAGCGCTGTCTGACAGCACAGTGTGAAAGGACCCGTTACTGAGCGCTGTGTGTTACAGCACAGTGTGAAAGGACCAGTTACTGAGCGCTGTGTGAGACAGCAGTGTGAAAGGACCAGTTACTAAGCGCTGTCTGACAGCACAGTGTGAAAGGACCAGTTACTGAGCGCTGTGTGAGACAGCACAGTGTGAAAGGACCAGTTACTGAGCGCTGTGTGAGACAGCACAGTGTGAAAGGACCAGTTACTAAGCGCTGTCTGACAGCACAGTGTGAAAGGACCAGTTACTGAGCGCTGTGTGAGACAGCACAGTGTGAAAGGACCAGTTACTGAGCGCTGTGTGAGACAACACAGTGTGAAAGGACCAGTTACTAAGCGCTGTCTGACAGCAGTGTGAAAGGACCAGTTACTGAGCGCTGTGTGTGACAGCACAGTGTGAAAGGACCAGTTACTGAGCGCTGTGTGACAGCACAGTGTGAAAGGACGAGTTACTGAGCGCTGTGTGTTACAGCACAGTGTGAAAGGACCAGTTACTGAGCGCTGTGTGTTACAGCACAGTGTGAAAGGACCAGTTACTGAGCGCTGTGTGACAGCACAGTGTGAAAGGACCAGTTACTGAGCGCTGTGTGTTACAGCACAGTGTGAAAGGACCAGTTACTGAGCGCTGTGTGTGACAGCACAGTGTGAAAGGACCAGTTACTGAGCGCTGTGTGAGACAGCACAGTGTGAAAGGACCAGTTACTAAGCGCTGTGTGTGACAGCACTGTGTGAAAGGACCAGTTACTGAGCGCTGTGTGTTACAGCACAGTGTGAAAGGACCAGTTACTGAGCGCTGTGTGTTACAGCACAGTGTGAAAGGACCAGTTACTGAGCGCTGTGTGTGACAGCACAGTGTGAAAGGACCAGTTACTGAGCGCTGTGTGAGACAGCACAGTGTGAAAGGACCAGTTACTAAGCGCTGTGTGTGACAGCACAGTGTGAAAGGACCAGTTACTGAGCGCTGTGTGTGACAGCACAGTGTGAAAAGACCAGTTACTGAGCGCTGTGTGAGACAGCACAGTGTGAAAGGACCAGTTACTGAGCGCTGTGTGAGACAGCACAGTGTGAAAAGACCAGTTACTGAGCGCTGTGTGAGACAGCACAGTGTGAAAAGACCAGTTACTGAGCGCTGTGTGAGACAGCACAGTGTGAAAGGACCAGTTACTGAGCGCTGTGTGTGACAGCACAGTGTGAAAGGACGAGTTACTGAGCGCTGTGTGAGACAGCACAGTGTGAAAGGACCAGTTACTGAGCGCTGTGTGACAGCACAGTGTGAAAAGACCAGTTACTGAGCGCTGTGTGAGACAGCACAGTGTGAAAGGACCAGTTACTGAGCGCTGTGTGACAGCACAGAGTGAAAGGACCAGTTACTGAGCGCTGTGTGAGACAGCACAGTGTGAAAGGACCAGTTACTGAGCGCTGTGTGAGACAGCACAGTGTGAAAGGACAAGTTACTGAGCGCTGTGTGACAGCACAGTGTGAAAGGACCAGTTACTGAGCGCTGTGTGAGACAGCACAGTGTGAAAGGACCAGTTACTGAGCGCTGTGTGACAGCACAGTGTGAAAGGACCAGTTACTGAGCGCTGTGTGTTACAGCACAGTGTGAAAGGACCAGTTACTGAGCGCTGTGTGAGACAGCAGTGTGAAAGGACCAGTTACTAAGCGCTGTGTGAGACAGCGCAGTGTGAAAGGACCAGTTACTGAGCGCTGTGTGAGACAGCACAGTGTGAAAGGACCAGTTACTGAGCGCTGTGTGACAGCACAGTGTGAAAGGACCAGTTACTGAGCGCTGTGTGTTACAGCACAGTGTGAAAGGACCAGTTACTGAGCGCTGTGTGAGACAGCAGTGTGAAAGGACCAGTTACTAAGCGCTGTGTGAGACAGCGCAGTGTGAAAGGACCAGTTACTGAGCGCTGTGTGAGACAGCACAGTGTGAAAGGACCAGTTACTGAGCGCTGTGTGAGACAGCACAGTGTGAAAGGACCAGTTACTGAGCGCTGTGTGAGACAGCACAGTGTGAAAGGGCCAGTTACTGAGCGCTGTGTGACAGCACAGTGTGAAAGGACCAGTTACTGAGCGCTGTGTGACAGCACAGTGTGAAAGGGCCAGTTACTGAGCGCTGTGTGAGACAGCACAGTGTGAAAGGACCAGTTACTGAGCGCTGTGTGAGACAGCACAGTGTGAAAGGACGAGTTACTGAGCGCTGTGTGAGACAGCACAGTGTGAAAGGACCAGTTACTGAGCGCTGTGTGACAGCACAGTGTGAAAGGACCAGTTACTGAGCGCTGTGTGAGACAGCACAGTGTGAAAGGACCAGTTACTGAGCGCTGTGTGTTACAGCACAGTGTGAGAGGACCAGTTACTGAGCGCTGTGTGTGACAGCACAGTGTGAAAGGACCAGTTACTGAGCGCTGTGTGAGACAGCACAGTGTGAAAGGACCAGTTACTGAGCGCTGTGTGAGACAGCACAGTGTGAAAGCACGAGTTACTGAGCGCTGTGTGAGACAGCACAGTGTGAAAGGACCAGTTACTGAGCGCTGTGTGACAGCACAGTGTGAAAGGACCAGTTACTGAGCGCTGTGTGAGACAGCACAGTGTGAAAGGACCAGTTACTGAGCGCTGTGTGTTACAGCACAGTGTGAGAGGACCAGTTACTGAGCGCTGTGTGAGACAGCACAGTGTGAAAGGACCAGTTACTGAGCGCTGTGTGTTACAGCACAGTGTGAAAGGACCAGTTACTGAGCGCTGTGTGAGACAGCACAGTGTGAAAGGACCAGTTACTGAGCGCTGTGTGTGACAGCACAGTGTGAAAGGACCAGTTACTGAGCGCTGTGTGTTACAGCACAGTGTGAAAGGACCAGTTACTGAGCGCTGTGTGTTACAGCACAGTGTGAAAGGTGCAGTTACTGAGCGCTGTGTGAGACAGCAGTGTGAAAGGACCAGTTACTGAGCGCTGTGTGAGACAGCACAGTGTGAAAGGACCAGTTACTGAGCGCTGTGTGTTACAGCACAGTGTGAAAGGACCAGTTACTGAGCGCTGTGTGAGACAGCACAGTGTGAAAGGGCCAGTTACTGAGCGCTGTGTGAGACAGCACAGTGTGAAAGGACCAGTTACTGAGCGCTGTGTGAGACAGCACAGTGTGAAAGGGCCAGTTACTGAGCGCTGTGTGACAGCACAGTGTGAAAGGACCAGTTACTGAGCGCTGTGTGTTACAGCACAGTGTGAAAGGACCAGTTACTGAGCGCTGTGTGAGACAGCACAGTGTGAAAGGACCAGTTACTGAGCGCTGTGTGTGACAGCACAGTGTGAAAGGGCCAGTTACTGAGCGCTGTGTGTTACAGCACAGTGTGAAAGGACCAGTTACTGAGCGCTGTGTGAGACAGCACAGTGTGAAAGGGCCAGTTACTGAGCGCTGTGAGACAGCACAGTGTGAAAGGACCAGTTACTGAGCGCTGTGTGTGACAGCACAGTGTGAAAGGACCAGTTACTGAGCGCTGTGTGTGACAGCACAGTGTGAAAGGACCAGTTACTGAGCGCTGTGTGACAGCACAGTGTGAAAGGACCAGTTACTGAGCGCTGTGTGTGACAGCACAGTGTGAAAGGACCAGTTACTGAGCGCTGTGTGTGACAGCACAGTGTGAAAGGACCAGTTACTGAGCGCTGTGTGTTACAGCACAGTGTGAAAGGACGAGTTACTGAGCGCTGTGTGACAGCAGTGTGAAAGGACCAGTTACTGAGCGCTGTGTGAGACAGCACAGTGTGAAAGGGCCAGTTACTGAGCGCTGTGTGACAGCACAGTGTGAAAGGACCAGTTACTGAGCGCTGTGTGAGACAGCACAGTGTGAAAGGACGAGTTACTGAGCGCTGTGTGAGACAGCACAGAGTGAAAGGACCAGTTACTGAGCGCTGTGTGAGACAGCACAGTGTGAAAGGACCAGTTACTGAGCGCAGTGAGACAGCACAGTGTGAAAGGACCAGTTACTGAGCGGTGTGTGTTACAGCACAGTGTGAAAGGACCAGTTACTGAGCGCTGTGTGAGACAGCACAGTGTGAAAGGACCAGTTACTGAGCGCAGTGAGACAGCACAGCGTGAAAGGACCAGTTACTGAGCGCTGTGTGACAGCACAGTGTGAAAGGACCAGTTACTGAGCGCTGTGTGTGACAGCACAGTGTGAAAGGACCAGTTACTGAGCGCTGTGTGAGACAGCACAGTGTGAAAGGACCAGTTACTGAGCGCTGTGTGAGACAGCACAGTGTGAAAGGACCAGTTACTGAGCGCTGTGTGTGACAGCAGTGTGAAAGGACCAGTTACTGAGCGCTGTGTGAGACAGCACAGTGTGAAAGGACCAGTTACTGAGCGCTGTGTGAGACAGCACCAGTGTGAAAGGACCAGTTACTGAGCGCTGTGTGTTACAGCACAGTGTGAAAGGACCAGTTACTGAGCGCTGTGTGACAGCACAGTGTGAAAGGACCAGTTACTGAGCGCTGTGTGTTACAGCACAGTGTGAAAGGACCAGTTACTGAGCGCTGTGTGAGACAGCACAGTGTGAGAGGACCAGTTACTGAGCGCTGTGTGTGACAGCAGTGTGAAAGGACCAGTTACTGAGCGCTGTGTGAGACAGCACAGTGTGAAAGGACCAGTTACTGAGCGCTGTGTGAGACAGCACCAGTGTGAAAGGACCAGTTACTGAGCGCTGTGTGTTACAGCACAGTGTGAGAGGACCAGTTACTGAGCGCTGTGTGAGACAGCACAGTGTGAGAGGACCAGTTACTGAGCGCTGTGTGAGACAGCAGTGTGAAAGGACCAGTTACTGAGCGCTGTGTGAGACAGCACAGTGTGAAAGGGCCAGTTACTGAGCGCTGTGTGAGACAGCACAGTGTGAAAGGACCAGTTACTGAGCGCTGTGTGAGACAGCACAGTGTGAAAGGACCGGTTACTGAGCGCTGTGTGAGACAGCACAGTGTGAAAGGACCAGTTACTGAGCACTGTGTGAGACAGCACAGTGTGAAAGGACCAGTTACTGAGCGCTGTGTGAGACAGCACAGTGTGAAAGGACCAGTTACTGAGCGCTGTGTGAGACAGCACAGTGTGAAAGGACCAGTTACTAAGCGCTGTGTGACAGCACAGTGTGAAAGGACCAGTTACAGATCGCTGTGTGTGACAGCAGTGTGAAAGGACCAGTTACTGAGCGCTGTGTGACAGCACAGTGTGAAAGGACCAGTTACTGAGCGCTGTGTGAGACAGCACAGTGTGAAAGGACCAGTTACTGAGCGCTGTGTGCTACAGCACAGTGTGAAAGGACCAGTTACTGAGCGCTGTGTGCTGCAGCACAGTGTGAAAGGACCACTTACTGAGCGCTGTGTGAGACAGCACAGTGTGAAAGGAACAGTTACTGAGCGCTGTGTGAGACAGCACAGTGTGAAAGGACCAGTTACTGAGCGCTGTGTGTTACAGCACAGTGTGAAAGGAACAGTTACTGAGCGCTGTGTGAGACAGCACAGTGTGAAAGGACCAGTTACTGAGCGCTGTGTGTTACAGCACAGTGAGAAAGGACCAGTTACTGAGCGCTGTGTGTTACAGCACAGTGTGAAAGGACCAGTTACTGAGCGCTGTGTGAGACAGCACAGTGTGAGAGGACCAGTTACTGAGCGCTGTGTGTGACAGCACAGTGTGAAAGGGCCAGTTACTGAGCGCTGTGTGAGACAGCACAGTGTGAAAGGACCAGTTACTGAGCGCTGTGTGTGACAGCACAGTGTGAAAGGACCAGTTACTGAGCGCTGTGTGAGACAGCAGTGTGAAAGGACCAGTTACTGAGCGCTGTGTGTTACAGCACAGTGTGAAAGGACCAGTTACTGAGCGCTGTGTGAATGCACAGTGTGAAAGGACCAGTTACTGAGCGCTGTGTGTTACAGCACAGTGTGAAAGGACCAGTTACTGAGCGCTGTGTGAGACAGCAGTGTGAAAGGACCAGTTACTGAGCGCTGTGTGAGACAGCACAGTGTGAAAGGACCAGTTACTGAGCGCTGTGTGAGACAGCACAGTGTGAAAGGACCAGTTACTGAGCGCTGTGTGTTACAGCACAGTGTGAAAGGACCAGTTACTGAGCGCTGTGTGACAGCACAGTGTGAAAGGACCAGTTACTGAGCGGTGTGTGAGACAGCACAGTGTGAAAGGACCAGTTACTGAGCGCTGTGTGAGACAGCACAGTCTGAAAGGACCAGTTACGGAGCGCTGTGTGTTACAGCACAGTGTGAAAGGACCAGTTACTGAGCGGTGTGTGTTACAGCACAGTGTGAAAGGACCAGTTACTGAGCGCTGTGTGAGACAGCAGTGTGAAAGGACCAGTTACTGAGCGCTGTGTGAGACAGCACAGTGTGAAAGGACCAGTTACTGAGCGCTGTGTGAGACAGCACAGTGTGAAAGGACCAGTTACTGAGCGCAGTGAGACAGCACAGTGTGAAAGGACCAGTTACTGAGCGCTGTGTGAGACAGCACAGTGTGAAAGGACCAGTTACTGAGCGCTGTGTGTTACAGCACAGTGTGAAAGGACCAGTTACTGAGCGGTGTGTGTTACAGCACAGTGTGAAAGGACCAGTTACTGAGCGCTGTGTGAGACAGCAGTGTGAAAGGACCAGTTACTGAGCGCTGTGTGAGACAGCACAGTGTGAAAGGACCAGTTACTGAGCGCTGTGTGAGACAGCACAGTGTGAAAGGACCAGTTACTGAGCGCTGTGTGTGACAGCACAGTGTGAAAGGACCAGTTACTGAGCGCAGTGAGACAGCACAGTGTGAAAGGACCAGTTACTGAGCGCTGTGTGTTACAGCACAGTGTGAGAGGACCAGTTACTGAGCGCTGTGTGTGACAGCGCAGTGTGAAAGGACCAGTTACTGAGCGCTGTGTGTTACAGCACAGTGTGAAAGGACCAGTTACTGAGCGCTGTGTGAGACAGCACAGTGTGAAAGGACCAGTTACTGAGCGCTGTGTGTGACAGCACAGTGTGAAAGGACCAGTTACTGAGCGCTGTGTGTTACAGCACAGTGTGAAAGGACCAGTTACTGAGCGCTGTGTGTTACAGCACAGTGTGAAAGGAGCAGTTACTGAGCGCTGTGTGAGACAGCAGTGTGAAAGGACCAGTTACTGAGCGCTGTGTGAGACAGCACAGTGTGAAAGGACCAGTTACTGAGCGCTGTGTGTTACAGCACAGTGTGAAAGGACCAGTTACTGAGCGCTGTGTGAGACAGCACAGTGTGAAAGGGCCAGTTACTGAGCGCTGTGTGAGACAGCACAGTGTGAAAGGACCAGTTACTGAGCGCTGTGTGAGACAGCACAGTGTGAAAGGGCCAGTTACTGAGCGCTGTGTGACAGCACAGTGTGAAAGGACCAGTTACTGAGCGCTGTGTGTTACAGCACAGTGTGAAAGGACCAGTTACTGAGCGCTGTGTGAGACAGCACAGTGTGAAAGGACCAGTTACTGAGCGCTGTGTGTGACAGCACAGTGTGAAAGGGCCAGTTACTGAGCGCTGTGTGTTACAGCACAGTGTGAAAGGACCAATTACTGAGCGCTGTGTGAGACAGCACAGTGTGAAAGGGCCAGTTACTGAGCGCTGTGAGACAGCACAGTGTGAAAGGACCAGTTACTGAACGCTGTGTGTGACAGCACAGTGTGAAAGGACCAGTTACTGAGCGCTGTGTGTGACAGCACAGTGTGAAAGGACCAGTTACTGAGCGCTGTGTGACAGCACAGTGTGAAAGGACCAGTTACTGAGCGCTGTGTGTGACAGCACAGTGTGAAAGGACCAGTTACTGAGCGCTGTGTGTGACAGCACAGTGTGAAAGGACCAGTTACTGAGCGCTGTGTGTTACAGCACAGTGTGAAAGGACGAGTTACTGAGCGCTGTGTGACAGCAGTGTGAAAGGACCAGTTACTGAGCGCTGTGTGAGACAGCACAGTGTGAAAGGGCCAGTTACTGAGCGCTGTGTGACAGCACAGTGTGAAAGGACCAGTTACTGAGCGCTGTGTGAGACAGCACAGTGTGAAAGGACGAGTTACTGAGCGCTGTGTGAGACAGCACAGAGTGAAAGGACCAGTTACTGAGCGCTGTGTGAGACAGCACAGTGTGAAAGGACCAGTTACTGAGCGCAGTGAGACAGCACAGTGTGAAAGGACCAGTTACTGAGCGGTGTGTGTTACAGCACAGTGTGAAAGGACCAGTTACTGAGCGCTGTGTGAGACAGCACAGTGTGAGAGGACCAGTTACTGAGCGCTGTGTGAGACAGCAGTGTGAAAGGACCAGTTACTGAGCGCTGTGTGAGACAGCACAGTGTGAAAGGGCCAGTTACTGAGCGCTGTGTGAGACAGCACAGTGTGAAAGGACCAGTTACTGAGCGCTGTGTGAGACAGCACAGTGTGAAAGGACCGGTTACTGAGCGCTGTGTGAGACAGCACAGTGTGAAAGGACCAGTTACTGAGCACTGTGTGAGACAGCACAGTGTGAAAGGACCAGTTACTGAGCGCTGTGTGAGACAGCACAGTGTGAAAGGACCAGTTACTGAGCGCTGTGTGAGACAGCACAGTGTGAAAGGACCAGTTACTAAGCGCTGTGTGACAGCACAGTGTGAAAGGACCAGTTACAGATCGCTGTGTGTGACAGCAGTGTGAAAGGACCAGTTACTGAGCGCTGTGTGACAGCACAGTGTGAAAGGACCAGTTACTGAGCGCTGTGTGAGACAGCAGTGTGAAAGGACCAGTTACTGAGCGCTGTGTGCTACAGCACAGTGTGAAAGGACCAGTTACTGAGCGCTGTGTGCTGCAGCACAGTGTGAAAGGACCACTTACTGAGCGCTGTGTGAGACAGCACAGTGTGAAAGGAACAGTTACTGAGCGCTGTGTGAGACAGCACAGTGTGAAAGGACCAGTTACTGAGCGCTGTGTGTTACAGCAGTGTGAAAGGAACAGTTACTGAGCGCTGTGTGAGACAGCACAGTGTGAAAGGACCAGTTACTGAGCGCTGTGTGTTACAGCACAGTGAGAAAGGACCAGTTACTGAGCGCTGTGTGTTACAGCACAGTGTGAAAGGACCAGTTACTGAGCGCTGTGTGAGACAGCACAGTGTGAGAGGACCAGTTACTGAGCGCTGTGTGTGACAGCACAGTGTGAAAGGGCCAGTTACTGAGCGCTGTGTGAGACAGCACAGTGTGAAAGGACCAGTTACTGAGCGCTGTGTGTGACAGCACAGTGTGAAAGGACCAGTTACTGAGCGCTGTGTGAGACAGCAGTGTGAAAGGACCAGTTACTGAGCGCTGTGTGAGACAGCACAGTGTGAAAGGACCAGTTACTGAGCGCTGTGTGAGACAGCACAGTGTGAAAGGACCAGTTACTGAGCGCTGTGTGTTACAGCACAGTGTGAAAGGACCAGTTACTGAGCGCTGTGTGACAGCACAGTGTGAAAGGACCAGTTACTGAGCGCTGTGTGAGACAGCACAGTGTGAAAGGACCAGTTACTGAGCGCTGTGTGAGACAGCACAGTCTGAAAGGACCAGTTACTGAGCGCTGTGTGTTACAGCACAGTGTGAAAGGACCAGTTACTGAGCGGTGTGTGTTACAGCACAGTGTGAAAGGACCAGTTACTGAGCGCTGTGTGAGACAGCAGTGTGAAAGGACCAGTTACTGAGCGCTGTGTGAGACAGCACAGTGTGAAAGGACCAGTTACTGAGCGCTGTGTGAGACAGCACAGTGTGAAAGGACCAGTTACTGAGCGCAGTGAGACAGCACAGTGTGAAAGGACCAGTTACTGAGCGCTGTGTGAGACAGCACAGTGTGAAAGGACCAGTTACTGAGCGCTGTGTGTTACAGCACAGTGTGAAAGGACCAGTTACTGAGCGCTGTGTGAGACAGCACAGTGTGAAAGGACCAGTTACTGAGCGCTGTGTGTGACAGCACAGTGTGAAAGGACCAGTTACTGAGCGCAGTGAGACAGCACAGTGTGAAAGGACCAGTTACTGAGCGCTGTGTGTTACAGCACAGTGTGAGAGGACCAGTTACTGAGCGCTGTGTGTGACAGCACAGTGTGAAAGGACCAGTTACTGAGCGCTGTGTGTTACAGCACAGTGTGAAAGGACCAGTTACTGAGCGCTGTGTGAGACAGCACAGTGTGAAAGGACCAGTTACTGAGCGCTGTGTGTGACAGCACAGTGTGAAAGGACCAGTTACTGAGCGCTGTGTGTTACAGCACAGTGTGAAAGGACCAGTTACTGAGCGCTGTGTGTTACAGCACAGTGTGAAAGGAGCAGTTACTGAGCGCTGTGTGAGACAGCAGTGTGAAAGGACCAGTTACTGAGCGCTGTGTGAGACAGCACAGTGTGAAAGGACCAGTTACTGAGCGCTGTGTGAGACAGCACAGTGTGAAAGGACCAGTTACTGAGCGCTGTGTGTGACAGCACAGTGTGAAAGGGCCAGTTACTGAGCGCTGTGTGTTACAGCACAGTGTGAAAGGACCAATTACTGAGCGCTGTGTGAGACAGCACAGTGTGAAAGGGCCAGTTACTGAGCGCTGTGAGACAGCACAGTGTGAAAGGACCAGTTACTGAACGCTGTGTGTGACAGCACAGTGTGAAAGGACCAGTTACTGAGCGCTGTGTGTGACAGCACAGTGTGAAAGGACCAGTTACTGAGCGCTGTGTGACAGCACAGTGTGAAAGGACCAGTTACTGAGCGCTGTGTGTGACAGCACAGTGTGAAAGGACCAGTTACTGAGCGCTGTGTGTGACAGCACAGTGTGAAAGGACCAGTTACTGAGCGCTGTGTGTTACAGCACAGTGTGAAAGGACGAGTTACTGAGCGCTGTGTGACAGCAGTGTGAAAGGACCAGTTACTGAGCGCTGTGTGAGACAGCACAGTGTGAAAGGGCCAGTTACTGAGCGCTGTGTGACAGCACAGTGTGAAAGGACCAGTTACTGAGCGCTGTGTGAGACAGCACAGTGTGAAAGGACGAGTTACTGAGCGCTGTGTGAGACAGCACAGAGTGAAAGGACCAGTTACTGAGCGCTGTGTGAGACAGCACAGTGTGAAAGGACCAGTTACTGAGCGCAGTGAGACAGCACAGTGTGAAAGGACCAGTTACTGAGCGGTGTGTGTTACAGCACAGTGTGAAAGGACCAGTTACTGAGCGCTGTGTGAGACAGCACAGTGTGAAAGGACCAGTTACTGAGCGCAGTGAGACAGCACAGCGTGAAAGGACCAGTTACTGAGCGCTGTGTGACAGCACAGTGTGAAACGACCAGTTACTGAGCGCTGTGTGTGACAGCACAGTGTGAAAGGACCAGTTACTGAGCGCTGTGTGAGACAGCACAGTGTGAAAGGACCAGTTACTGAGCGCTGTGTGAGACAGCACAGAGTGAAAGGACCAGTTACTGAGCGCTGTGTGTGACAGCAGTGTGAAAGGACCAGTTACTGAGTGCTGTGTGAGACAGCACAGTGTGAAAGGACCAGTTACTGAGCGCTGTGTGAGACAGCACCAGTGTGAAAGGACCAGTTACTGAGCGCTGTGTGTTACAGCACAGTGTGAAAGGACCAGTTACTGAGCGCTGTGTGACAGCACAGTGTGAAAGGACCAGTTACTGAGCGCTGTGTGTTACAGCACAGTGTGAAAGGACCAGTTACTGAGCGCTGTGTGAGACAGCACCAGTGTGAAAGGACCAGTTACTGAGCGCTGTGTGTTACAGCACAGTGTGAGAGGGCCAGTTACTGAGCGCTGTGTGAGACAGCACAGTGTGAGAGGACCAGTTACTGAGCGCTGTGTGAGACAGCAGTGTGAAAGGACCAGTTACTGAGCGCTGTGTGAGACAGCACAGTGTGAAAGGGCCAGTTACTGAGAGCTGTGTGAGACAGCACAGTGTGAAAGGACCAGTTACTGAGCGCTGTGTGAGACAGCACAGTGTGAAAGGACCGGTTACTGAGCGCTGTGTGAGACAGCACAGTGTGAAAGGACCAGTTACTGAGCACTGTGTGAGACAGCACAGTGTGAAAGGACCAGTTACTGAGCGCTGTGTGAGACAGCACAGTGTGAAAGGACCAGTTACTGAGCGCTGTGTGAGACAGCACAGTGTGAAAGGACCAGTTACTAAGCGCTGTGTGACAGCACAGTGTGAAAGGACCAGTTACAGATCGCTGTGTGTGACAGCAGTGTGAAAGGACCAGTTACTGAGCGCTGTGTGACAGCACAGTGTGAAAGGACCAGTTACTGAGCGCTGTGTGAGACAGCACAGTGTGAAAGGACCAGTTACTGAGCGCTGTGTGCTACAGCACAGTGTGAAAGGACCAGTTACTGAGCGGTGTGTGCTGCAGCACAGTGTGAAAGGACCACTTACTGAGCGCTGTGTGAGACAGCACAGTGTGAAAGGAACAGTTACTGAGCGCTGTGTGAGACAGCACAGTGTGAAAGGACCAGTTACTGAGCGCTGTGTGTTACAGCACAGTGTGAAAGGAACAGTTACTGAGCGCTGTGTGAGACAGCACAGTGTGAAAGGACCAGTTACTGAGCGCTGTGTGTTACAGCACAGTGAGAAAGGACCAGTTACTGAGCGCTGTGTGTTACAGCAGTGTGAAAGGACCAGTTACTGAGCGCTGTGTGAGACAGCACAGTGTGAGAGGACCAGTTACTGAGCGCTGTGTGTGACAGCACAGTGTGAAAGGGCCAGTTACTGAGCGCTGTGTGAGACAGCACAGTGTGAAAGGACCAGTTACTGAGCGCTGTGTGTGACAGCACAGTGTGAAAGGACCAGTTACTGAGCGCTGTGTGAGACAGCAGTGTGAAAGGACCAGTTACTGAGCGCTGTGTGTCACAGCACAGTGTGAAAGGACCAGTTACTGAGCGCTGTGTGAATGCACAGTGTGAAAGGACCAGTTACTGAGCGCTGTGTGTTACAGCACAGTGTGAAAGGACCAGTTACTGAGCGCTGTGTGAGACAGCAGTGTGAAAGGACCAGTTACTGAGCGCTGTGTGAGACAGCACAGTGTGAAAGGACCAGTTACTGAGCGCTGTGTGAGACAGCACAGTGTGAAAGGACCAGTTACTGAGCGCTGTGTGTTACAGCACAGTGTGAAAGGACCAGTTACTGAGCGCTGTGTGAGACAGCACAGTGTGAGAGGACCAGTTACTGAGCGCTGTGTGTGACAGCAGTGTGAAAGGACCAGTTACTGAGCGCTGTGTGAGACAGCACAGTGTGAAAGGACCAGTTACTGAGCGCTGTGTGAGACAGCACCAGTGTGAAAGGACCAGTTACTGAGCGCTGTGTGTTACAGCACAGTGTGAGAGGACCAGTTACTGAGCGCTGTGTGAGACAGCACAGTGTGAAAGGACCAGTTACTGAGCGCTGTGTGTGACAGCACAGTGTGAAAGGACCAGTTACTGAGCGCTGTGTGTTACAGCACAGTGTGAAAGGACCAGTTACTGAGCGCTGTGTGTTACAGCACAGTGTGAAAGGAGCAGTTACTGAGCGCTGTGTGAGACAGCAGTGTGAAAGGACCAGTTACTGAGCGCTGTGTGAGACAGCACAGTGTGAAAGGACCAGTTACTGAGCGCTGTGTGTTACAGCACAGTGTGAAAGGACCAGTTACTGAGCGCTGTGTGAGACAGCACAGTGTGAAAGGGCCAGTTACTGAGCGCTGTGTGAGACAGCACAGTGTGAAAGGACCAGTTACTGAGCGCTGTGTGAGACAGCACAGTGTGAAAGGGCCAGTTACTGAGCGCTGTGTGACAGCACAGTGTGAAAGGACCAGTTACTGAGCGCTGTGTGTTACAGCACAGTGTGAAAGGACCAGTTACTGAGCGCTGTGTGAGACAGCACAGTGTGAAAGGACCAGTTACTGAGCGCTGTGTGTGACAGCACAGTGTGAAAGGGCCAGTTACTGAGCGCTGTGTGTTACAGCACAGTGTGAAAGGACCAATTACTGAGCGCTGTGTGAGACAGCACAGTGTGAAAGGGCCAGTTACTGAGCGCTGTGAGACAGCACAGTGTGAAAGGACCAGTTACTGAACGCTGTGTGTGACAGCACAGTGTGAAAGGACCAGTTACTGAGCGCTGTGTGTGACAGCACAGTGTGAAAGGACCAGTTACTGAGCGCTGTGTGACAGCACAGTGTGAAAGGACCAGTTACTGAGCGCTGTGTGTGACAGCACAGTGTGAAAGGACCAGTTACTGAGCGCTGTGTGTGACAGCACAGTGTGAAAGGACCAGTTACTGAGCGCTGTGTGAGACAGCACAGTGTGAAAGGACCAGTTACTGAGCGCAGTGAGACAGCACAGCGTGAAAGGACCAGTTACTGAGCGCTGTGTGACAGCACAGTGTGAAAGGACCAGTTACTGAGCGCTGTGTGTGACAGCACAGTGTGAAAGGACCAGTTACTGAGCGCTGTGTGAGACAGCACAGTGTGAAAGGACCAGTTACTGAGCGCTGTGTGAGACAGCACAGTGTGAAAGGACCAGTTACTGAGCGCTGTGTGTGACAGCAGTGTGAAAGGACCAGTTACTGAGCGCTGTGTGAGACAGCACAGTGTGAAAGGACCAGTTACTGAGCGCTGTGTGAGACAGCACCAGTGTGAAAGGACCAGTTACTGAGCGCTGTGTGTTACAGCACAGTGTGAAAGGACCAGTTACTGAGCGCTGTGTGACAGCACAGTGTGAAAGGACCAGTTACTGAGCGCTGTGTGTTACAGCACAGTGTGAAAGGACCAGTTACTGAGCGCTGTGTGAGACAGCACCAGTGTGAAAGGACCAGTTACTGAGCGCTGTGTGTTACAGCACAGTGTGAGAGGACCAGTTACTGAGCGCTGTGTGAGACAGCACAGTGTGAGAGGACCAGTTACTGAGCGCTGTGTGAGACAGCAGTGTGAAAGGACCAGTTACTGAGCGCTGTGTGAGACAGCACAGTGTGAAAGGGCCAGTTACTGAGCGCTGTGTGAGACAGCACAGTGTGAAAGGACCAGTTACTGAGCGCTGTGTGAGACAGCACAGTGTGAAAGGACCGGTTACTGAGCGCTGTGTGAGACAGCACAGTGTGAAAGGACCAGTTACTGAGCACTGTGTGAGACAGCACAGTGTGAAAGGACCAGTTACTGAGCGCTGTGTGAGACAGCACAGTGTGAAAGGACCAGTTACTGAGCGCTGTGTGAGACAGCACAGTGTGAAAGGACCAGTTACTAAGCGCTGTGTGACAGCACAGTGTGAAAGGACCAGTTACAGATCGCTGTGTGTGACAGCAGTGTGAAAGGACCAGTTACTGAGCGCTGTGTGACAGCACAGTGTGAAAGGACCAGTTACTGAGCGCTGTGTGAGACAGCACAGTGTGAAAGGACCAGTTACTGAGCGCTGTGTGCTACAGCACAGTGTGAAAGGACCAGTTACTGAGCGGTGTGTGCTGCAGCACAGTGTGAAAGGACCACTTACTGAGCGCTGTGTGAGACAGCACAGTGTGAAAGGAACAGTTACTGAGCGCTGTGTGAGACAGCACAGTGTGAAAGGACCAGTTACTGAGCGCTGTGTGTTACAGCACAGTGTGAAAGGAACAGTTACTGAGCGCTGTGTGAGACAGCACAGTGTGAAAGGACCAGTTACTGAGCGCTGTGTGTTACAGCACAGTGAGAAAGGACCAGTTACTGAGCGCTGTGTGTTACAGCACAGTGTGAAAGGACCAGTTACTGAGCGCTGTGTGAGACAGCACAGTGTGAGAGGACCAGTTACTGAGCGCTGTGTGTGACAGCACAGTGTGAAAGGGCCAGTTACTGAGCGCTGTGTGAGACAGCACAGTGTGAAAGGACCAGTTACTGAGCGCTGTGTGTGACAGCACAGTGTGAAAGGACCAGTTACTGAGCGCTGTGTGAGACAGCAGTGTGAAAGGACCAGTTACTGAGCGCTGTGTGTTACAGCACAGTGTGAAAGGACCAGTTACTGAGCGCTGTGTGAATGCACAGTGTGAAAGGACCAGTTACTGAGCGCTGTGTGTTACAGCACAGTGTGAAAGGACCAGTTACTGAGCGCTGTGTGAGACAGCAGTGTGAAAGGACCAGTTACTGAGCGCTGTGTGAGACAGCACAGTGTGAAAGGACCAGTTACTGAGCGCTGTGTGAGACAGCACAGTGTGAAAGGACCAGTTACTGAGCGCTGTGTGTTACAGCACAGTGTGAAAGGACCAGTTACTGAGCGCTGTGTGAGACAGCACAGTGTGAGAGGACCAGTTACTGAGCGCTGTGTGTGACAGCAGTGTGAAAGGACCAGTTACTGAGCGCTGTGTGAGACAGCACAGTGTGAAAGGACCAGTTACTGAGCGCTGTGTGAGACAGCACCAGTGTGAAAGGACCAGTTACTGAGCGCTGTGTGTTACAGCACAGTGTGAGAGGACCAGTTACTGAGCGCTGTGTGAGACAGCACAGTGTGAGAGGACCAGTTACTGAGCGCTGTGTGAGACAGCAGTGTGAAAGGACCAGTTACTGAGCGCTGTGTGAGACAGCACAGTGTGAAAGGGCCAGTTACTGAGCGCTGTGTGAGACAGCACAGTGTGAAAGGACCAGTTACTGAGCGCTGTGTGAGACAGCACAGTGTGAAAGGACCGGTTACTGAGCGCTGTGTGAGACAGCACAGTGTGAAAGGACCAGTTACTGAGCACTGTGTGAGACAGCACAGTGTGAAAGGACCAGTTACTGAGCGCTGTGTGAGACAGCACAGTGTGAAAGGACCAGTTACTGAGCGCTGTGTGAGACAGCACAGTGTGAAAGGACCAGTTACTAAGCGCTGTGTGACAGCACAGTGTGAAAGGACCAGTTACAGGTCGCTGTGTGTGACAGCAGTGTGAAAGGACCAGTTACTGAGCGCTGTGTGACAGCACAGTGTGAAAGGACCAGTTACTGAGCGCTGTGTGAGACAGCAGTGTGAAAGGACCAGTTACTGAGCGCTGTGTGCTACAGCACAGTGTGAAAGGACCAGTTACTGAGCGCTGTGTGCTGCAGCACAGTGTGAAAGGACCACTTACTGAGCGCTGTGTGAGACAGCAGTGTGAAAGGAACAGTTACTGAGCGCTGTGTGAGACAGCACAGTGTGAAAGGACCAGTTACTGAGCGCTGTGTGTTACAGCACAGTGTGAAAGGAACAGTTACTGAGCGCTGTGTGAGACAGCACAGTGTGAAAGGACCAGTTACTGAGCGCTGTGTGTTACAGCACAGTGAGAAAGGACCAGTTACTGAGCGCTGTGTGTTACAGCACAGTGTGAAAGGACCAGTTACTGAGCGCTGTGTGAGACAGCACAGTGTGAGAGGACCAGTTAGTGAGCGCTGTGTGTGACAGCACAGTGTGAAAGGGCCAGTTACTGAGCGCTGTGTGAGACAGCAGTGTGAAAGGACCAGTTACTGAGCGCTGTGTGTGACAGCACAGTGTGAAAGGACCAGTTACTGAGCGCTGTGTGAGACAGCAGTGTGAAAGGACCAGTTACTGAGCGCTGTGTGTTACAGCACAGTGTGAAAGGACCAGTTACTGAGCGCTGTGTGAATGCACAGTGTGAAAGGACCAGTTACTGAGCGCTGTGTGTTACAGCACAGTGTGAAAGGACCAGTTACTGAGCGCTGTGTGAGACAGCAGTGTGAAAGGACCAGTTACTGAGCGCTGTGTGAGACAGCACAGTGTGAAAGGACCAGTTACTGAGCGCTGTGTGAGACAGCACAGTGTGAAAGGACCAGTTACTGAGCGCTGTGTGTTACAGCACAGTGTGAAAGGACCAGTTCCTGAGCGCTGTGTGACAGCACAGTGTGAAAGGACCAGTTACTGAGCGCTGTGTGAGACAGCACAGTGTGAAAGGACCAGTTACTGAGCGCTGTGTGAGACAGCACAGTCTGAAAGGACCAGTTACTGAGCGCTGTGTGTTACAGCACAGTGTGAAAGGACCAGTTACTGAGCGGTGTGTGTTACAGCACAGTGTGAAAGGACCAGTTACTGAGCGCTGTGTGAGACAGCAGTGTGAAAGGACCAGTTACTGAGCGCTGTGTGAGACAGCACAGTGTGAAAGGACCAGTTACTGAGCGCTGTGTGAGACAGCACAGTGTGAAAGGACCAGTTACTGAGCGCTGTGTGACAGCACAGTGTGAAAGGACCAGTTACAGATCGCTGTGTGTGACAGCAGTGTGAAAGGACCAGTTACTGAGCGCTGTGTGACAGCACAGTGTGAAAGGACCAGTTACTGAGCGCTGTGTGAGACAGCACAGTGTGAAAGGACCAGTTACTGAGCGCTGTGTGCTACAGCACAGTGTGAAAGGACCAGTTACTGAGCGCTGTGTGCTGCAGCACAGTGTGAAAGGACCACTTACTGAGCGCTGTGTGAGACAGCACAGTGTGAAAGGAACAGTTACTGAGCGCTGTGTGAGACAGCACAGTGTGAAAGGACCAGTTACTGAGCGCTGTGTGTTACAGCACAGTGTGAAAGGAACAGTTACTGAGCGCTGTGTGAGACAGCACAGTGTGAAAGGACCAGTTACTGAGCGCTGTGTGTTACAGCACAGTGAGAAAGGACCAGTTACTGAGCGCTGTGTGTTACAGCACAGTGTGAAAGGACCAGTTACTGAGCGCTGTGTGAGACAGCACAGTGTGAGAGGACCAGTTACTGAGCGCTGTGTGTGACAGCACAGTGTGAAAGGGCCAGTTACTGAGCGCTGTGTGAGACAGCACAGTGTGAAAGGACCAGTTACTGAGCGCTGTGTGTGACAGCACAGTGTGAAAGGACCAGTTACTGAGCGCTGTGTGAGACAGCAGTGTGAAAGGACCAGTTACTGAGCGCTGTGTGTTACAGCACAGTGTGAAAGGACCAGTTACTGAGCGCTGTGTGAATGCACAGTGTGAAAGGACCAGTTACTGAGCGCTGTGTGTTACAGCACAGTGTGAAAGGACCAGTTACTGAGCGCTGTGTGAGACAGCAGTGTGAAAGGACCAGTTACTGAGCGCTGTGTGAGACAGCACAGTGTGAAAGGACCAGTTACTGAGCGCTGTGTGAGACAGCACAGTGTGAAAGGACCAGTTACTGAGCGCTGTGTGTTACAGCACAGTGTGAAAGGACCAGTTACTGAGCGCTGTGTGACAGCACAGTGTGAAAGGACCAGTTACTGAGCGCTGTGTGAGACAGCACAGTGTGAAAGGAGCAGTTACTGAGCGCTGTGTGAGACAGCACAGTCTGAAAGGACCAGTTACTGAGCGCTGTGTGTTACAGCACAGTGTGAAAGGACCAGTTACTGAGCGGTGTGTGTTACAGCACAGTGTGAAAGGACCAGTTACTGAGCGCTGTGTGAGACAGCAGTGTGAAAGGACCAGTTACTGAGCGCTGTGTGAGACAGCACAGTGTGAAAGGACCAGTTACTGAGCGCTGTGTGAGACAGCACAGTGTGAAAGGACCAGTTACTGAGCGCAGTGAGACAGCACAGTGTGAAAGGACCAGTTACTGAGCGCTGTGTGAGACAGCACAGTGTGAAAGGACCAGTTACTGAGCGCTGTGTGTTACAGCACAGTGTGAAAGGACCAGTTACTGAGCGGTGTGTGTTACAGCACAGTGTGAAAGGACCAGTTACTGAGCGCTGTGTGAGACAGCAGTGTGAAAGGACCAGTTACTGAGCGCTGTGTGAGACAGCACAGTGTGAAAGGACCAGTTACTGAGCGCTGTGTGAGACAGCACAGTGTGAAAGGACCAGTTACTGAGCGCTGTGTGTGACAGCACAGTGTGAAAGGACCAGTTACTGAGCGCAGTGAGACAGCACAGTGTGAAAGGACCAGTTACTGAGCGCTGTGTGTTACAGCACAGTGTGAGAGGACCAGTTACTGAGCGCTGTGTGTGACAGCACAGTGTGAAAGGACCAGTTACTGAGCGCTGTGTGTTACAGCACAGTGTGAAAGGACCAGTTACTGAGCGCTGTGTGAGACAGCACAGTGTGAAAGGACCAGTTACTGAGCGCTGTGTGTGACAGCACAGTGTGAAAGGACCAGTTACTGAGCGCTGTGTGTTACAGCACAGTGTGAAAGGACCAGTTACTGAGCGCTGTGTGTTACAGCACAGTGTGAAAGGAGCAGTTACTGAGCGCTGTGTGAGACAGCAGTGTGAAAGGACCAGTTACTGAGCGCTGTGTGAGACAGCACAGTGTGAAAGGACCAGTTACTGAGCGCTGTGTGTTACAGCACAGTGTGAAAGGACCAGTTACTGAGCGCTGTGTGAGACAGCACAGTGTGAAAGGGCCAGTTACTGAGCGCTGTGTGAGACAGCACAGTGTGAAAGGACCAGTTACTGAGCGCTGTGTGAGACAGCACAGTGTGAAAGGGCCAGTTACTGAGCGCTGTGTGACAGCACAGTGTGAAAGGACCAGTTACTGAGCGCTGTGTGTTACAGCACAGTGTGAAAGGACCAGTTACTGAGCGCTGTGTGAGACAGCACAGTGTGAAAGGACCAGTTACTGAGCGCTGTGTGTGACAGCACAGTGTGAAAGGGCCAGTTACTGAGCGCTGTGTGTTACAGCACAGTGTGAAAGGACCAATTACTGAGCGCTGTGTGAGACAGCACAGTGTGAAAGGGCCAGTTACTGAGCGCTGTGAGACAGCACAGTGTGAAAGGACCAGTTACTGAACGCTGTGTGTGACAGCACAGTGTGAAAGGACCAGTTACTGAGCGCTGTGTGTGACAGCACAGTGTGAAAGGACCAGTTACTGAGCGCTGTGTGACAGCACAGTGTGAAAGGACCAGTTACTGAGCGCTGTGTGTGACAGCACAGTGTGAAAGGACCAGTTACTGAGCGCTGTGTGTGACAGCACAGTGTGAAAGGACCAGTTACTGAGCGCTGTGTGTTACAGCACAGTGTGAAAGGACGAGTTACTGAGCGCTGTGTGACAGCAGTGTGAAAGGACCAGTTACTGAGCGCTGTGTGAGACAGCACAGTGTGAAAGGGCCAGTTACTGAGCGCTGTGTGACAGCACAGTGTGAAAGGACCAGTTACTGAGCGCTGTGTGAGACAGCACAGTGTGAAAGGACGAGTTACTGAGCGCTGTGTGAGACAGCACAGAGTGAAAGGACCAGTTACTGAGCACT
This sequence comes from Scyliorhinus torazame, assembly GCF_047496885.1. Taxonomy (NCBI): domain Eukaryota; kingdom Metazoa; phylum Chordata; class Chondrichthyes; order Carcharhiniformes; family Scyliorhinidae; genus Scyliorhinus; species Scyliorhinus torazame. Next base: position 78,486 of record NW_027308138.1, on the reverse strand, counting down.
GTGTGAGACAGCACAGTGTGAAAGGACCAGTTACTGAGCGCAGTGAGACAGCACAGTGTGAGAGGACCAGTTACTGAGCGCTGTGTGAGACAGCAGTGTGAAAGGACCAGTTACTGAGCGCTGTGTGAGACAGCACAGTGTGAAAGGACCGGTTACTGAGCGCTGTGTGAGACAGCACAGTGTGAAAGGACCAGTTACTGAGCACTGTGTGAGACAGCACAGTGTGAAAGGACCAGTTACTGAGCGCTGTGTGAGACAGCACAGTGTGAAAGGACCAGTTACTGAGCGCTGTGTGAGACAGCACAGTGTGAAAGGACCAGTTACTAAGCGCTGTGTGACAGCACAGTGTGAAAGGACCAGTTACAGATCGCTGTGTGTGACAGCAGTGTGAAAGGACCAGTTACTGAGCGCTGTGTGACAGCACAGTGTGAAAGGACCAGTTACTGAGCGCTGTGTGAGACAGCACAGTGTGAAAGGACCAGTTACTGAGCGCTGTGTGCTACAGCACAGTGTGAAAGGACCAGTTACTGAGCGCTGTGTGCTGCAGCACAGTGTGAAAGGACCACTTACTGAGCGCTGTGTGAGACAGCACAGTGTGAAAGGAACAGTTACTGAGCGCTGTGTGAGACAGCACAGTGTGAAAGGACCAGTTACTGAGCGCTGTGTGTTACAGCACAGTGTGAAAGGAACAGTTACTGAACGCTGTGTGAGACAGCACAGTGTGAAAGGACCAGTTACTGAGCGCTGTGTGTTACAGCACAGTGAGAAAGGACCAGTTACTGAGCGCTGTGTGTTACAGCACAGTGTGAAAGGACCAGTTACTGAGCGCTGTGTGAGACAGCACAGTGTGAGAGGACCAGTTACTGAGCGCTGTGTGTGACAGCACAGTGTGAAAGGGCCAGTTACTGAGCGCTGTGTGAGACAGCACAGTGTGAAAGGACCAGTTACTGAGCGCTGTGTGTGACAGCACAGTGTGAAAGGACCAGTTACTGAGCGCTGTGTGAGACAGCAGTGTGAAAGGACCAGTTACTGAGCGCTGTGTGAGACAGCACAGTGTGAAAGGACCAGTTACTGAGCGCTGTGTGAGACAGCACAGTGTGAAAGGACCAGTTACTGAGCGCTGTGTGTTACAGCACAGTGTGAAAGGACCAGTTACTGAGCGCTGTGTGACAGCACAGTGTGAAAGGACCAGTTACTGAGCGCTGTGTGAGACAGCACAGTGTGAAAGGACCAGTTACTGAGCGCTGTGTGAGACAGCACAGTCTGAAAGGACCAGTTACTGAGCGCTGTGTGTTACAGCACAGTGTGAAAGGACCAGTTACTGAGCGGTGTGTGTTACAGCACAGTGTGAAAGGACCAGTTACTGAGCGCTGTGTGAGACAGCAGTGTGAAAGGACCAGTTACTGAGCGCTGTGTGAGACAGCACAGTGTGAAAGGACCAGTTACTGAGCGCTGTGTGAGACAGCACAGTGTGAAAGGACCAGTTACTGAGCGCAGTGAGACAGCACAGTGTGAAAGGACCAGTTACTGAGCGCTGTGTGAGACAGCACAGTGTGAAAGGACCAGTTACTGAGCGCTGTGTGTTACAGCACAGTGTGAAAGGACCAGTTACTGAGCGCTGTGTGAGACAGCACAGTGTGAAAGGACCAGTTACTGAGCGCTGTGTGTGACAGCACAGTGTGAAAGGACCAGTTACTGAGCGCAGTGAGACAGCACAGTGTGAAAGGACCAGTTACTGAGCGCTGTGTGTTACAGCACAGTGTGAGAGGACCAGTTACTGAGCGCTGTGTGTGACAGCACAGTGTGAAAGGACCAGTTACTGAGCGCTGTGTGTTACAGCACAGTGTGAAAGGACCAGTTACTGAGCGCTGTGTGAGACAGCACAGTGTGAAAGGACCAGTTACTGAGCGCTGTGTGTGACAGCACAGTGTGAAAGGACCAGTTACTGAGCGCTGTGTGTTACAGCACAGTGTGAAAGGACCAGTTACTGAGCGCTGTGTGTTACAGCACAGTGTGAAAGGAGCAGTTACTGAGCGCTGTGTGAGACAGCAGTGTGAAAGGACCAGTTACTGAGCGCTGTGTGAGACAGCACAGTGTGAAAGGACCAGTTACTGAGCGCTGTGTGTTACAGCACAGTGTGAAAGGACCAGTTACTGAGCGCTGTGTGAGACAGCACAGTGTGAAAGGGCCAGTTACTGAGCGCTGTGTGAGACAGCACAGTGTGAAAGGACCAGTTACTGAGCGCTGTGTGACAGCACAGTGTGAAAGGACCAGTTACTGAGCGCTGTGTGTTACAGCACAGTGTGAAAGGACCAGTTACTGAGCGCTGTGTGAGACAGCACAGTGTGAAAGGACCAGTTACTGAGCGCTGTGTGTGACAGCACAGTGTGAAAGGGCCAGTTACTGAGCGCTGTGTGTTACAGCACAGTGTGAAAGGACCAATTACTGAGCGCTGTGTGAGACAGCACAGTGTGAAAGGGCCAGTTACTGAGCGCTGTGAGACAGCACAGTGTGAAAGGACCAGTTACTGAACGCTGTGTGTGACAGCACAGTGTGAAAGGACCAGTTACTGAGCGCTGTGTGTGACAGCACAGTGTGAAAGGACCAGTTACTGAGCGCTGTGTGACAGCACAGTGTGAAAGGACCAGTTACTGAGCGCTGTGTGTGACAGCACAGTGTGAAAGGACCAGTTACTGAGCGCTGTGTGTGACAGCACAGTGTGAAAGGACCAGTTACTGAGCGCTGTGTGTTACAGCACAGTGTGAAAGGACGAGTTACTGAGCGCTGTGTGACAGCAGTGTGAAAGGACCAGTTACTGAGCGCTGTGTGAGACAGCACAGTGTGAAAGGGCCAGTTACTGAGCGCTGTGTGACAGCACAGTGTGAAAGGACCAGTTACTGAGCGCTGTGTGAGACAGCACAGTGTGAAAGGACGAGTTACTGAGCGCTGTGTGAGACAGCACAGAGTGAAAGGACCAGTTACTGAGCGCTGTGTGAGACAGCACAGTGTGAAAGGACCAGTTACTGAGCGCAGTGAGACAGCACAGTGTGAAAGGACCAGTTACTGAGCGGTGTGTGTTACAGCACAGTGTGAAAGGACCAGTTACTGAGCGCTGTGTGAGACAGCACAGTGTGAAAGGACCAGTTACTGAGCGCAGTGAGACAGCACAGCGTGAAAGGACCAGTTACTGAGCGCTGTGTGACAGCACAGTGTGAAAGGACCAGTTACTGAGCGCTGTGTGTGACAGCACAGTGTGAAAGGTCCAGTTACTGAGCGCTGTGTGAGACAGCACAGTGTGAAAGGACCAGTTACTGAGCGCTGTGTGAGACAGCACAGTGTGAAAGGACCAGTTACTGAGCGCTGTGTGTGACAGCAGTGTGAAAGGACCAGTTACTGAGCGCTGTGTGAGACAGCACAGTGTGAAAGGACCAGTTACTGAGCGCGGTGTGAGACAGCACCAGTGTGAAAGGACCAGTTACTGAACGCTGTGTGTTACAGCACAGTGTGAAAGGACCAGTTACTGAGCGCTGTGTGACAGCACAGTGTGAAAGGACCAGTTACTGAGCGCTGTGTGTTACAGCACAGTGTGAAAGGACCAGTTACTGAGCGCTGTGTGAGACAGCACCAGTGTGAAAGGACCAGTTACTGAGCGCTGTGTGTTACAGCACAGTGTGAGAGGACCAGTTACTGAGCGCTGTGTGAGACAGCACAGTGTGAGAGGACCAGTTACTGAGCGCTGTGTGAGACAGCAGTGTGAAAGGACCAGTTACTGAGCGCTGTGTGAGACAGCACAGTGTGAAAGGGCCAGTTACTGAGCGCTGTGTGAGACAGCACAGTGTGAAAGGACCAGTTACTGAGCGCTGTGTGAGACAGCACAGTGTGAAAGGACCGGTTACTGAGCGCTGTGTGAGACAGCACAGTGTGAAAGGACCAGTTACTGAGCACTGTGTGAGACAGCACAGTGTGAAAGGACCAGTTACTGAGCGCTGTGTGAGACAGCACAGTGTGAAAGGACCAGTTACTGAGCGCTGTGTGAGACAGCACAGTGTGAAAGGACCAGTTACTAAGCGCTGTGTGACAGCACAGTGTGAAAGGACCAGTTACAGATCGCTGTGTGTGACAGCAGTGTGAAAGGACCAGTTACTGAGCGCTGTGTGACAGCACAGTGTGAAAGGACCAGTTACTGAGCGCTGTGTGAGACAGCACAGTGTGAAAGGACCAGTTACTGAGCGCTGTGTGCTACAGCACAGTGTGAAAGGACCAGTTACTGAGCGGTGTGTGCTGCAGCACAGTGTGAAAGGACCAGTTACTGAGCGCTGTGTGACAGCACAGTGTGAAAGGACCAGTTACTGAGCGCTGTGTGAGACAGCACAGTGTGAAAGGACCAGTTACTGAGCGCTGTGTGAGACAGCACAGTCTGAAAGGACCAGTTACTGAGCGCTGTGTGTTACAGCACAGTGTGAAAGGACCAGTTACTGAGCGGTGTGTGTTACAGCACAGTGTGAAAGGAGCAGTTACTGAGCGCTGTGTGAGACAGCAGTGTGAAAGGACCAGTTACTGAGCGCTGTGTGAGACAGCACAGTGTGAAAGGACCAGTTACTGAGCGCTGTGTGTTACAGCACAGTGTGAAAGGACCAGTTACTGAGCGCTGTGTGAGACAGCACAGTGTGAAAGGGCCAGTTACTGAGCGCTGTGTGAGACAGCACAGTGTGAAAGGACCAGTTACTGAGCGCTGTGTGAGACAGCACAGTGTGAAAGGGCCAGTTACTGAGCGCTGTGTGACAGCACAGTGTGAAAGGACCAGTTACTGAGCGCTGTGTGTTACAGCACAGTGTGAAAGGACCAGTTACTGAGCGCTGTGTGAGACAGCACAGTGTGAAAGGACCAGTTACTGAGCGCTGTGTGTGACAGCACAGTGTGAAAGGGCCAGTTACTGAGCGCTGTGTGTTACAGCACAGTGTGAAAGGACCAATTACTGAGCGCTGTGTGAGACAGCACAGTGTGAAAGGGCCAGTTACTGAGCGCTGTGAGACAGCACAGTGTGAAAGGACCAGTTACTGAACGCTGTGTGTGACAGCACAGTGTGAAAGGACCAGTTACTGAGCGCTGTGTGTGACAGCACAGTGTGAAAGGACCAGTTACTGAGCGCTGTGTGACAGCACAGTGTGAAAGGACCAGTTACTGAGCGCTGTGTGTGACAGCACAGTGTGAAAGGACCAGTTACTGAGCGCTGTGTGTGACAGCACAGTGTGAAAGGACCAGTTACTGAGCGCTGTGTGTTACAGCACAGTGTGAAAGGACGAGTTACTGAGCGCTGTGTGACAGCAGTGTGAAAGGACCAGTTACTGAGCGCTGTGTGAGACAGCACAGTGTGAAAGGGCCAGTTACTGAGCGCTGTGTGACAGCACAGTGTGAAAGGACCAGTTACTGAGCGCTGTGTGAGACAGCACAGTGTGAAAGGACGAGTTACTGAGCGCTGTGTGAGACAGCACAGAGTGAAAGGACCAGTTACTGAGCGCTGTGTGAGACAGCACAGTGTGAAAGGACCAGTTACTGAGCGCAGTGAGACAGCACAGTGTGAAAGGACCAGTTACTGAGCGGTGTGTGTTACAGCACAGTGTGAAAGGACCAGTTACTGAGCGCTGTGTGAGACAGCACAGTGTGAAAGGACCAGTTACTGAGCGCAGTGAGACAGCACAGCGTGAAAGGACCAGTTACTGAGCGCTGTGTGACAGCACAGTGTGAAAGGACCAGTTACTGAGCGCTGTGTGTGACAGCACAGTGTGAAAGGACCAGTTACTGAGCGCTGTGTGAGACAGCACAGTGTGAAAGGACCAGTTACTGAGCGCTGTGTGAGACAGCACAGTGTGAAAGGACCAGTTACTGAGCGCTGTGTGTGACAGCAGTGTGAAAGGACCAGTTACTGAGCGCTGTGTGAGACAGCACAGTGTGAAAGGACCAGTTACTGAGCGCTGTGTGAGACAGCACCAGTGTGAAAGGACCAGTTACTGAGCGCTGTGTGTTACAGCACAGTGTGAAAGGACCAGTTACTGAGCGCTGTGTGACAGCACAGTGTGAAAGGACCAGTTACTGAGCGCTGTGTGTTACAGCACAGTGTGAAAGGACCAGTTACTGAGCGCTGTGTGAGACAGCACCAGTGTGAAAGGACCAGTTACTGAGCGCTGTGTGTTACAGCACAGTGTGAGAGGACCAGTTACTGAGCGCTGTGTGAGACAGCACAGTGTGAGAGGACCAGTTACTGAGCGCTGTGTGAGACAGCAGTGTGAAAGGACCAGTTACTGAGCGCTGTGTGAGACAGCACAGTGTGAAAGGGCCAGTTACTGAGCGCTGTGTGAGACAGCACAGTGTGAAAAGACCAGTTACTGAGCGCTGTGTGAGACAGCACAGTGTGAAAGGACCGGTTACTGAGCGCTGTGTGAGACAGCACAGTGTGAAAGGACCAGTTACTGAGCACTGTGTGAGACAGCACAGTGTGAAAGGACCAGTTACTGAGCGCTGTGTGAGACAGCACAGTGTGAAAGGACCAGTTACTGAGCGCTGTGTGAGACAGCACAGTGTGAAAGGACCAGTTACTAAGCGCTGTGTGACAGCACAGTGTGAAAGGACCAGTTACAGATCGCTGTGTGTGACAGCAGTGTGAAAGGACCAGTTACTGAGCGCTGTGTGACAGCACAGTGTGAAAGGACCAGTTACTGAGCGCTGTGTGAGACAGCACAGTGTGAAAGGACCAGTTACTGAGCGCTGTGTGCTACAGCACAGTGTGAAAGGACCAGTTACTGAGCGGTGTGTGCTGCAGCACAGTGTGAAAGGACCACTTACTGAGCGCTGTGTGAGACAGCACAGTGTGAAAGGAACAGTTACTGAGCGCTGTGTGAGACAGCACAGTGTGAAAGGACCAGTTACTGAGCGCTGTGTGTTACAGCACAGTGTGAAAGGAACAGTTACTGAGCGCTGTGTGAGACAGCACAGTGTGAAAGGACCAGTTACTGAGCGCTGTGTGTTACAGCACAGTGAGAAAGGACCAGTTACTGAGCGCTGTGTGTTACAGCACAGTGTGAAAGGACCAGTTACTGAGCGCTGTGTGAGACAGCACAGTGTGAGAGGACCAGTTACTGAGCGCTGTGTGTGACAGCACAGTGTGAAAGGGCCAGTTACTGAGCGCTGTGTGAGACAGCACAGTGTGAAAGGACCAGTTACTGAGCGCTGTGTGTGACAGCACAGTGTGAAAGGACCAGTTACTGAGCGCTGTGTGAGACAGCAGTGTGAAAGGACCAGTTACTGAGCGCTGTGTGTTACAGCACAGTGTGAAAGGACCAGTTACTGAGCGCTGTGTGAATGCACAGTGTGAAAGGACCAGTTACTGAGCGCTGTGTGTTACAGCACAGTGTGAAAGGACCAGTTACTGAGCGCTGTGTGAGACAGCAGTGTGAAAGGACCAGTTACTGAGCGCTGTGTGAGACAGCAGAGTGTGAAAGGACCAGTTACTGAGCACTGTGTGAGACAGCACCAGTGTGAAAGGACCAGTTACTGAGCGCTGTGTGTTACAGCACAGTGAGAGAGGACCAGTTACTGAGCGCTGTGTGAGACAGCACAGTGTGAGAGGACCAGTTACTGAGCGCTGTGTGAGACAGCAGTGTGAAAGGACCAGTTACTGAGCGCTGTGTGAGACAGCACAGTGTGAAAGGGCCAGTTACTGAGCGCTGTGTGAGACAGCACAGTGTGAAAGGACCAGTTACTGAGCGCTGTGTGAGACAGCACAGTGTGAAAGGACCGGTTACTGAGCGCTGTGTGAGACAGCACAGTGTGAAAGGACCAGTTACTGAGCACTGTGTGAGACAGCACAGTGTGAAAGGACCAGTTACTGAGCGCTGTGTGAGACAGCACAGTGTGAAAGGACCAGTTACTGAGCGCTGTGTGAGACAGCACAGTGTGAAAGGACCAGTTACTAAGCGCTGTGTGACAGCACAGTGTGAAAGGACCAGTTACAGATCGCTGTGTGTGACAGCAGTGTGAAAGGACCAGTTACTGAGCGCTGTGTGACAGCACAGTGTGAAAGGACCAGTTACTGAGCGCTGTGTGAGACAGCAGTGTGAAAGGACCAGTTACTGAGCGCTGTGTGCTACAGCACAGTGTGAAAGGACCAGTTACTGAGCGCTGTGTGCTGCAGCACAGTGTGAAAGGACCACTTACTGAGCGCTGTGTGAGACAGCAGTGTGAAAGGAACAGTTACTGAGCGCTGTGTGAGACAGCACAGTGTGAAAGGACCAGTTACTGAGCGCTGTGTGTTACAGCACAGTGTGAAAGGAACAGTTACTGAGCGCTGTGTGAGACAGCACAGTGTGAAAGGACCAGTTACTGAGCGCTGTGTGTTACAGCACAGTGAGAAAGGACCAGTTACTGAGCGCTGTGTGTTACAGCACAGTGTGAAAGGACCAGTTACTGAGCGCTGTGTGAGACAGCACAGTGTGAGAGGACCAGTTACTGAGCGCTGTGTGTGACAGCACAGTGTGAAAGGGCCAGTTACTGAGCGCTGTGTGAGACAGCAGTGTGAAAGGACCAGTTACTGAGCGCTGTGTGTGACAGCACAGTGTGAAAGGACCAGTTACTGAGCGCTGTGTGAGACAGCAGTGTGAAAGGACCAGTTACTGAGCGCTGTGTGTTACAGCACAGTGTGAAAGGACCAGTTACTGAGCGCTGTGTGAATGCACAGTGTGAAAGGACCAGTTACTGAGCGCTGTGTGTTACAGCACAGTGTGAAAGGACCAGTTACTGAGCGCTGTGTGAGACAGCAGTGTGAAAGGACCAGTTACTGAGCGCTGTGTGAGACAGCACAGTGTGAAAGGACCAGTTACTGAGCGCTGTGTGAGACAGCACAGTGTGAAAGGACCAGTTACTGAGCGCTGTGTGTTACAGCACAGTGTGAAAGGACCAGTTACTGAGCGCTGTGTGACAGCACAGTGTGAAAGGACCAGTTACTGAGCGCTGTGTGAGACAGCACAGTGTGAAAGGACCAGTTACTGAGCGCTGTGTGAGACAGCACAGTCTGAAAGGACCAGTTACTGAGCGCTGTGTGTTACAGCACAGTGTGAAAGGACCAGTTACTGAGCGGTGTGTGTTACAGCACAGTGTGAAAGGACCAGTTACTGAGCGCTGTGTGAGACAGCAGTGTGAAAGGACCAGTTACTGAGCGCTGTGTGAGACAGCACAGTGTGAAAGGACCAGTTACTGAGCGCTGTGTGAGACAGCACAGTGTGAAAGGACCAGTTACTGAGCGCAGTGAGACAGCACAGTGTGAAAGGACCAGTTACTGAGCGCTGTGTGAGACAGCACAGTGTGAAAGGACCAGTTACTGAGCGCTGTGTGTTACAGCACAGTGTGAAAGGACCAGTTACCGAGCGGTGTGTGTTACAGCACAGTGTGAAAGGACCAGTTACTGAGCGCTGTGTGAGACAGCAGTGTGAAAGGACCAGTTACTGAGCGCTGTGTGAGACAGCACAGTGTGAAAGGACCAGTTACTGAGCGCTGTGTGAGACAGCACAGTGTGAAAGGACCAGTTACTGAGCGCTGTGTGTGACAGCACAGTGTGAAAGGACCAGTTACTGAGCGCAGTGAGACAGCACAGTGTGAAAGGACCAGTTACTGAGCGCTGTGTGAGACAGCACAGTGTGAAAGGACCAGTTACTGAGCGCTGTGTGTTACAGCACAGTGTGAAAGGACCAGTTACTGAGCGCTGTGTGAGACAGCACAGTGTGAAAGGACCAGTTACTGAGCGCTGTGTGACAGCAGTGTGAAAGGACCAGTTACTGAGCGCTGTGTGTTACAGCACAGTGCGAAAGGACCAGTTACTGAGCGCTGTGTGACAGCACAGTGTGAAAGGACCAGTTACTGAGCGCTGTGTGTTACAGCACAGTGTGAAAGGACCAGTTACTAAGCGCTGTGTGACAGCACAGTGTGAAAGGACCAGTTACTGAGCGCTGTGTGAGACAGCACAATGTGAAAGGACCAGTTACTGAGCGCTGTGTGTTACAGCACAGTGTGAAAGGACCAGTTACTGAGCGCTGTGAGACAGCACAGTGTGAAAGGACCAGTTACTAAGCGCTGTGTGTTACAGCACAGTGTGAAAGGACCAGTTACTGAGCGCTGTGTTACAGCACAGTGTGAAAGGACCAGTTACTGAGCGCTGTGTGAATGCACAGTGTGAAAGGACCAGTTACTGAGCGCTGTGTGTTACAGCACAGTGTGAAAGGACCAGTTACTGAGCGCTGTGTGTGACAGCAGTGTGAAAGGACTAGTTACTGAGCGCTGTGTGAGACAGCACAGTGTGAAAGGACCAGTTACTGAGCGCTGTGTGAGACAGCACCAGTGTGAAAGGACCAGTTACTGAGCGCTGTGTGTTACAGCACAGTGTGAGAGGACCAGTTACTGAGCGCAGTGTGAGACAGCACAGTGTGAGAGGACCAGTTACTGAGCGCTGTGTGAGACAGCAGTGTGAAAGGACCAGTTACTGAGCGCTGTGTGAGACAGCACAGTGTGAAAGGGCCAGTTACTGAGCGCTGTGTGAGACAGCACAGTGTGAAAGGACCAGTTACTGAGCGCTGTGTGAGACAGCACAGTGTGAAAGGACCGGTTCCTGAGCGCTGTGTGAGACAGCACAGTGTGAAAGGACCAGTTACTGAGCACTGTGTGAGACAGCACAGTGTGAAAGGACCAGTTACTGAGCGCTGTGTGAGACAGCACAGTGTGAAAGGACCAGTTACTGAGCGCTGTGTGAGACAGCACAGTGTGAAAGGACCAGTTACTAAGCGCTGTGTGACAGCACAGTGTGAAAGGACCAGTTACAGATCGCTGTGTGTGACAGCAGTGTGAAAGGACCAGTTACTGAGCGCTGTGTGACAGCACAGTGTGAAAGGACCAGTTACTGAGCGCTGTGTGAGACAGCAGTGTGAAAGGACCAGTTACTGAGCGCTGTGTGCTGCAGCACAGTGTGAAAGGACCACTTACTGAGCGCTGTGTGAGACAGCACAGTGTGAAAGGAACAGTTACTGAGCGCTGTGTGAGACAGCACAGTGTGAAAGGACCAGTTACTGAGCGCTGTGTGTTACAGCACAGTGTGAAAGGAACAGTTACTGAGCGCTGTGTGAGACAGCACAGTGTGAAAGGACCAGTTACTGAGCGCTGTGTGTTACAGCACAGTGAGAAAGGACCAGTTACTGAGCGCTGTGTGTTACAGCACAGTGTGAAAGGACCAGTTACTGAGCGCTGTGTGAGACAGCACAGTGTGAGAGGACCAGTTACTGAGCGCTGTGTGTGACAGCACAGTGTGAAAGGGCCAGTTACTGAGCGCTGTGTGAGACAGCACAGTGTGAAAGGACCAGTTACTGAGCGCTGTGTGTGACAGCACAGTGTGAAAGGACCAGTTACTGAGCGCTGTTTGAGACAGCAGTGTGAAAGGACCAGTTACTGAGCGCTGTGTGTTACAGCACAGTGTGAAAGGACCAGTTACTGAGCGCTGTGTGAATGCACAGTGTGAAAGGACCAGTTACTGAGCGCTGTGTGTTACAGCACAGTGTGAAAGGACCAGTTACTGAGCGCTGTGTGAGACAGCAGTGTGAAAGGACCAGTTACTGAGCGCTGTGTGAGACAGCACAGTGTGAAAGGACCAGTTACTGAGCGCTGTGTGAGACAGCACAGTGTGAAAGGACCAGTTACTGAGCGCTGTGTGTTACAGCACAGTGTGAAAGGACCAGTTACTGAGCGCTGTGTGACAGCACAGTGTGAAAGGACCAGTTACTGAGCGCTGTGTGAGACAGCACAGTGTGAAAGGACCAGTTACTGAGCGCTGTGTGAGACAGCACAGTCTGAAAGGACCAGTTACTGAGCGCTGTGTGTTACAGCACAGTGCGAAAGGACCAGTTACTGAGCGGTGTGTGTTACAGCACAGTGTGAAAGGACCAGTTACTGAGCGCTGTGTGAGACAGCAGTGTGAAAGGACCAGTTACTGAGCGCTGTGTGAGACAGCACAGTGTGAAAGGACCAGTTACTGAGCGCTGTGTGAGACAGCACAGTGTGAAAGGACCAGTTACTGAGCGCAGTGAGACAGCACAGTGTGAAAGGACCAGTTACTGAGCGCTGTGTGAGACAGCACAGTGTGAAAGGACCAGTTACTGAGCGCTGTGTGTTACAGCACAGTGTGAAAGGACCAGTTACTGAGCGGTGTGTGTTACAGCACAGTGTGAAAGGACCAGTTACTGAGCGCTGTGTGAGACAGCAGTGTGAAAGGACCAGTTACTGAGCGCTGTGTGAGACAGCACAGTGTGAAAGGACCAGTTACTGAGCGCTGTGTGAGACAGCACAGTGTGAAAGGACCAGTTACTGAGCGCTGTGTGTGACAGCACAGTGTGAAAGGACCAGTTATTGAGCGCTGTGTGAGACAGCACAGTGTGAAAGGACCAGTTACTGAGCGCAGTGAGACAGCACAGTGTGAAAGGACCAGTTACTGAGCGCTGTGTGAGACAGCACAGTGTGAAAGGACCAGTTACTGAGCGCTGTGTGTTACAGCACAGTGTGAAAGGACCAGTTACCGAGCGGTGTGTGTTACAGCACAGTGTGAAAGGACCAGTTACTGAGCGCTGTGTGAGACAGCAGTGTGAAAGGACCAGTTACTGAGCGCTGTGTGAGACAGCACAGTGTGAAAGGACCAGTTACTGAGCGCTGTGTGAGACAGCACAGTGTGAAAGGACCAGTTACTGAGCGCTGTGTGTGACAGCACAGTGTGAAAGGACCAGTTACTGAGCGCAGTGAGACAGCACAGTGTGAAAGGACCAGTTACTGAGCGCTGTGTGAGACAGCACAGTGTGAAAGGACCAGTTACTGAGCGCTGTGTGTTACAGCACAGTGTGAAAGGACCAGTTACTGAGCGCTGTGTGAGACAGCACAGTGTGAAAGGACCAGTTACTGAGCGCTGTGTGACAGCAGTGTGAAAGGACCAGTTACTGAGCGCTGTGTGTTACAGCACAGTGCGAAAGGACCAGTTACTGAGCGCTGTGTGACAGCACAGTGTGAAAGGACCAGTTACTGAGCGCTGTGTGTTACAGCACAGTGTGAAAGGACCAGTTACTAAGCGCTGTGTGACAGCACAGTGTGAAAGGACCAGTTACTGAGCGCTGTGTGAGACAGCACAATGTGAAAGGACCAGTTACTGAGCGCTGTGTGTTACAGCACAGTGTGAAAGGACCAGTTACTGAGCGCTGTGAGACAGCACAGTGTGAAAGGACCAGTTACTAAGCGCTGTGTGTTACAGCACAGTGTGAAAGGACCAGTTACTGAGCGCTGTGTTACAGCACAGTGTGAAAGGACCAGTTACTGAGCGCTGTGTGAATGCACAGTGTGAAAGGACCAGTTACTGAGCGCTGTGTGTTACAGCACAGTGTGAAAGGACCAGTTACTGAGCGCTGTGTGTGACAGCAGTGTGAAAGGACTAGTTACTGAGCGCTGTGTGAGACAGCACAGTGTGAAAGGACCAGTTACTGAGCGCTGTGTGAGACAGCACCAGTGTGAAAGGACCAGTTACTGAGCGCTGTGTGTTACAGCACAGTGTGAGAGGACCAGTTACTGAGCGCAGTGTGAGACAGCACAGTGTGAGAGGACCAGTTACTGAGCGCTGTGTGAGACAGCAGTGTGAAAGGACCAGTTACTGAGCGCTGTGTGAGACAGCACAGTGTGAAAGGGCCAGTTACTGAGCGCTGTGTGAGACAGCACAGTGTGAAAGGACCAGTTACTGAGCGCTGTGTGAGACAGCACAGTGTGAAAGGACCGGTTCCTGAGCGCTGTGTGAGACAGCACAGTGTGAAAGGACCAGTTACTGAGCACTGTGTGAGACAGCACAGTGTGAAAGGACCAGTTACTGAGCGCTGTGTGAGACAGCACAGTGTGAAAGGACCAGTTACTGAGCGCTGTGTGAGACAGCACAGTGTGAAAGGACCAGTTACTAAGCGCTGTGTGACAGCACAGTGTGAAAGGACCAGTTACAGATCGCTGTGTGTGACAGCAGTGTGAAAGGACCAGTTACTGAGCGCTGTGTGACAGCACAGTGTGAAAGGACCAGTTACTGAGCGCTGTGTGAGACAGCAGTGTGAAAGGACCAGTTACTGAGCGCTGTGTGCTGCAGCACAGTGTGAAAGGACCACTTACTGAGCGCTGTGTGAGACAGCACAGTGTGAAAGGAACAGTTACTGAGCGCTGTGTGAGACAGCACAGTGTGAAAGGACCAGTTACTGAGCGCTGTGTGTTACAGCACAGTGTGAAAGGAACAGTTACTGAGCGCTGTGTGAGACAGCACAGTGTGAAAGGACCAGTTACTGAGCGCTGTGTGTTACAGCACAGTGAGAAAGGACCAGTTACTGAGCGCTGTGTGTTACAGCACAGTGTGAAAGGACCAGTTACTGAGCGCTGTGTGAGACAGCACAGTGTGAGAGGACCAGTTACTGAGCGCTGTGTGTGACAGCACAGTGTGAAAGGGCCAGTTACTGAGCGCTGTGTGAGACAGCACAGTGTGAAAGGACCAGTTACTGAGCGCTGTGTGTGACAGCACAGTGTGAAAGGACCAGTTACTGAGCGCTGTTTGAGACAGCAGTGTGAAAGGACCAGTTACTGAGCGCTGTGTGTTACAGCACAGTGTGAAAGGACCAGTTACTGAGCGCTGTGTGAATGCACAGTGTGAAAGGACCAGTTACTGAGCGCTGTGTGTTACAGCACAGTGTGAAAGGACCAGTTACTGAGCGCTGTGTGAGACAGCAGTGTGAAAGGACCAGTTACTGAGCGCTGTGTGAGACAGCACAGTGTGAAAGGACCAGTTACTGAGCGCTGTGTGAGACAGCACAGTGTGAAAGGACCAGTTACTGAGCGCTGTGTGTTACAGCACAGTGTGAAAGGACCAGTTACTGAGCGCTGTGTGACAGCACAGTGTGAAAGGACCAGTTACTGAGCGCTGTGTGAGACAGCACAGTGTGAAAGGACCAGTTACTGAGCGCTGTGTGAGACAGCACAGTCTGAAAGGACCAGTTACTGAGCGCTGTGTGTTACAGCACAGTGCGAAAGGACCAGTTACTGAGCGGTGTGTGTTACAGCACAGTGTGAAAGGACCAGTTACTGAGCGCTGTGTGAGACAGCAGTGTGAAAGGACCAGTTACTGAGCGCTGTGTGAGACAGCACAGTGTGAAAGGACCAGTTACTGAGCGCTGTGTGAGACAGCACAGTGTGAAAGGACCAGTTACTGAGCGCAGTGAGACAGCACAGTGTGAAAGGACCAGTTACTGAGCGCTGTGTGAGACAGCACAGTGTGAAAGGACCAGTTACTGAGCGCTGTGTGTTACAGCACAGTGTGAAAGGACCAGTTACTGAGCGGTGTGTGTTACAGCACAGTGTGAAAGGACCAGTTACTGAGCGCTGTGTGAGACAGCAGTGTGAAAGGACCAGTTACTGAGCGCTGTGTGAGACAGCACAGTGTGAAAGGACCAGTTACTGAGCGCTGTGTGAGACAGCACAGTGTGAAAGGACCAGTTACTGAGCGCTGTGTGTGACAGCACAGTGTGAAAGGACCAGTTATTGAGCGCAGTGAGACAGCACAGTGTGAAAGGACCAGTTACTGAGCGCTGTGTGACACAGCACAGTGTGAAAGGACCAGTTACTGAGCGCTGTGTGTTACAGCACAGTGTGAAAGGACCAGTTACTGAGCGCTGTGTGAGACAGCACAGTGTGAAAGGACCAGTTACTGAGCGCTGTGTGACAGCAGTGTGAAAGGACCAGTTACTGAGCGCTGTGTGTTACAGCACAGTGTGAAAGGACCAGTTACTGAGCGCTGTGTGACAGCACAGTGTGAAAGGACCAGTTACTGAGCGCTGTGTGTTACAGCACAGTGTGAAAGGACCAGTTACTAAGCGCTGTGTGACAGCACAGTGTGAAAGGACCAGTTACTGAGCGCTGTGTGAGACAGCACAATGTGAAAGGACCAGTTACTGAGCGGTGTGTTACAGCACAGTGTGAAAGGACCAGTTACTGAGCGCTGTGAGACAGCACAGTGTGAAAGGACCAGTTACTAAGCGCTGTGTGTTACAGCACAGTGTGAAAGGACCAGTTACTGAGCGCTGTGTTACAGCACAGTGTGAAAGGACCAGTTACTGAGCGCTGTGTGTTACAGCACAATGTGAAAGGACCAGTTACTGAGCGCTGTGTGAGACAGCAGTGTGAAAGGACCAGTTACTGAGCGCTGTGTGAGACAGCACAGTGTGAAATGACCAGTTACTGAGCGCTGTGTGAGACAGCAGTGTGAAAGGACCAGTTACTGAGCGCTGTGTGTTACAGCACAGTGTGAAAGGACCAGTTACTGAGCGCTGTGTGACAGCACAGTGTGAAAGGACCAGTTACTGAGCGCTGTGTGAGACAGCACAGTGTGAAAGGACCAGTTACTGAGCGCTGTGTGAGACAGCACAGTCTGAAAGGACCAGTTACTGAGCGCTGTGTGTTACAGCACAGTGTGAAAGGACCAGTTACTGAGCGGTGTGTGTTACAGCACAGTGTGAAAGGACCAGTTACTGAGCGCTGTGTGAGACAGCAGTGTGAAAGGACCAGTTACTGAGCGCTGTGTGAGACAGCACAGTGTGAAAGGACCAGTTACTGAGCGCTGTGTGAGACAGCACAGTGTGAAAGGACCAGTTACTGAGCGCAGTGAGACAGCACAGTGTGAAAGGACCAGTTACTGAGCGCTGTGTGAGACAGCACAGTGTGAAAGGACCAGTTACTGAGCGCTGTGTGTTACAGCACAGTGTGAAAGGACCAGTTACTGAGCGCTGTGTGAGACAGCAGTGTGAAAGGACCAGTTACTGAGCGCTGTGTGTTACAGCACAGTGTGAAAGGACCAGTTACTGAGCGGTGTGTGTTACAGCACAGTGTGAAAGGACCAGTTACTGAGCGCTGTGTGAGACAGCAGTGTGAAAGGACCAGTTACTGAGCGCTGTGTGAGACAGCACAGTGTGAAAGGACCAGTTACTGAGCGCTGTGTGAGACAGCACAGTGTGAAAGGACCAGTTATTGAGCGCAGTGAGACAGCACAGTGTGAAAGGACCAGTTACTGAGCGCAGTGAGACAGCACAGTGTGAAAGGACCAGTTACTGAGCGGTGTGTGTTACAGCACAGTGTGAAAGGACCAGTTACTGAGCGCTGTGTGAGACAGCAGTGTGAAAGGACCAGTTACTGAGCGCTGTGTGAGACAGCACAGTGTGAAAGGACCAGTTACTGAGCGCTGTGTGAGACAGCACAGTGTGAAAGGACCAGTTACTGAGCGCTGTGTGTGACAGCACAGTGTGAAAGGACCAGTTACTGAGCGCAGTGAGACAGCACAGTGTGAAAGGACCAGTTACTGAGCGCTGTGTGAGACAGCACAGTGTGAAAGGACCAGTTACTGAGCGCTGTGTGTTACAGCACAGTGTGAAAGGACCAGTTACTGAGCGGTGTGTGTTACAGCACAGTGTGAGAGGACCAGTTACTGAGCGCTGTGTGTGACAGCACAGTGTGAAAGGGCCAGTTACTGAGCGCTGTGTGAGACAGCACAGTGTGAAAGGACCAGTTACAGAGCGCTGTGTGAGACAGCACAGTGTGAAAGGACCAGTTACTGAACGCTGTGTGAGACAGCACAATGTGAAAGGACCAGTTACTGAGCGCTGTGTGTGACAGCACAGTGTGAAAGGACCAGTTACTGAGCGCTGTGTGAGACAGCACAGTGTGAAAGGACCGGTTACTGAGCGCTGTGTGACAGCACAGTGTGAAAGGACCAGTTACTGAGCGCTGTGTGAGACAGCACAGTGTGAAAGGACCAGTTACTGAGCGCTGTGTGACAGCACAGTGTGAAAGGACCAGTTACTGAGCGGTGTGTGTTACAGCACAGTGTGAGAGGACCAGTTACTGAGCGCTGTGTGAGACAGCACAGTGTGAAAGGGCCAGTTACTGAGCGCTGTGTGAGACAGCACAGTGTGAAAGGACCAGTTACTGAGCGCTGTGTGAGACAGCACAGTGTGAAAGGACCAGTTACTGAACGCTGTGTGAGACAGCACAATGTGAAAGGACCAGTTACTGAGCGCTGTGTGAGACAGCACAGTGTGAAAGGACCAGTTACTGAGCGCTGTGTGAGACAGCACAGTGTGAAAGGACCAGTTACAGATCGCTGTGTGTGACAGCAGTGTGAAAGGACCAGTTACTGAGCGCTGTGTGACAGCACAGTGTGAAAGGACCAGTTACTGAGCGCTGTGTGAGACAGCAGTGTGAAAGGACCAGTTACTGAGCGCTGTGTGCTACAGCACAGTGTGAAAGGACCAGTTACTGAGCGCTGTGTGCTGCAGCACAGTGTGAAAGGACCACTTACTGAGCGCTGTGTGAGACAGCACAGTGTGAAAGGAACAGTTACTGAGCGCTGTGTGAGACAGCACAGTGTGAAAGGACCAGTTACTGAGCGCTGTGTGTTACAGCACAGTGTGAAAGGAACAGTTACTGAGCGCTGTGTGAGACAGCACAGTGTGAAAGGACCAGTTACTGAGCGCTGTGTGTTACAGCACAGTGAGAAAGGACCAGTTACTGAGCGCTGTGTGTTACAGCACAGTGTGAAAGGACCAGTTACTGAGCGCTGTGTGAGACAGCACAGTGTGAAAGGGCCAGTTACTGAGCGCTGTGTGAGACAGCACAGTGTGAAAGGACCAGTTACTGAGCGCTGTGTGAGACAGCACAGTGTGAAAGGACCGGTTACTGAGCGCTGTGTGAGACAGCACAGTGTGAAAGGACCAGTTACTGAGCACTGTGTGAGACAGCAGTGTGAAAGGACCAGTTACTGAGCGCTGTGTGAGACAGCACAGTGTGAAAGGACCAGTTACTGAGCGCTGTGTGAGACAGCACAGTGTGAAAGGACCAGTTACTAAGCGCTGTGTGACAGCACAGTGTGAAAGGACCAGTTACAGATCGCTGTGTGTGACAGCAGTGTGAAAGGACCAGTTACTGAGCGCTGTGTGACAGCACAGTGTGAAAGGACCAGTTACTGAGCGCTGTGTGAGACAGCAGTGTGAAAGGACCAGTTACTGAGCGCTGTGTGCTACAGCACAGTGTGAAAGGACCAGTTACTGAGCGCTGTGTGCTGCAGCACAGTGTGAAAGGACCACTTACTGAGCGCTGTGTGAGACAGCAGTGTGAAAGGAACAGTTACTGAGCGCTGTGTGAGACAGCACAGTGTGAAAGGACCAGTTACTGAGCGCTGTGTGTTACAGCACAGTGTGAAAGGAACAGTTACTGAGCGCTGTGTGAGACAGCACAGTGTGAAAGGACCAGTTACTGAGCGCTGTGTGTTACAGCACAGTGAGAAAGGACCAGTTACTGAGCGCTGTGTGTTACAGCACAGTGTGAAAGGACCAGTTACTGAGCGCTGTGTGAGACAGCACAGTGTGAGAGGACCAGTTACTGAGCGCTGTGTGTGACAGCACAGTGTGAAAGGGCCAGTTACTGAGCGCTGTGTGAGACAGCAGTGTGAAAGGACCAGTTACTGAGCGCTGTGTGTGACAGCACAGTGTGAAAGGACCAGTTACTGAGCGCTGTGTGAGACAGCAGTGTGAAAGGACCAGTTACTGAGCGCTGTGTGTTACAGCACAGTGTGAAAGGACCAGTTACTGAGCGCTGTGTGAATGCACAGTGTGAAAGGACCAGTTACTGAGCGCTGTGTGTTACAGCACAGTGTGAAAGGACCAGTTACTGAGCGCTGTGTGAGACAGCAGTGTGAAAGGACCAGTTACTGAGCGCTGTGTGAGACAGCACAGTGTGAAAGGACCAGTTACTGAGCGCTGTGTGAGACAGCACAGTGTGAAAGGACCAGTTACTGAGCGCTGTGTGTTACAGCACAGTGTGAAAGGACCAGTTACTGAGCGCTGTGTGACAGCACAGTGTGAAAGGACCAGTTACTGAGCGCTGTGTGAGACAGCACAGTGTGAAAGGACCAGTTACTGAGCGCTGTGTGAGACAGCACAGTCTGAAAGGACCAGTTACTGAGCGCTGTGTGTTACAGCACAGTGTGAAAGGACCAGTTACTGAGCGGTGTGTGTTACAGCACAGTGTGAAAGGACCAGTTACTGAGCGCTGTGTGAGACAGCAGTGTGAAAGGACCAGTTACTGAGCGCTGTGTGAGACAGCAGTGTGAAAGGACCAGTTACTGAGCGCTGTGTGAGACAGCACAGTGTGAAAGGACCAGTTACTGAGCGCAGTGAGACAGCACAGTGTGAAAGGACCAGTTACTGAGCGCTGTGTGAGACAGCACAGTGTGAAAGGACCAGTTACTGAGCGCTGTGTGTTACAGCACAGTGTGAAAGGACCAGTTACTGAGCGGTGTGTGTTACAGCACAGTGTGAAAGGACCAGTTACTGAGCGCTGTGTGAGACAGCAGTGTGAAAGGACCAGTTACTGAGCGCTGTGTGAGACAGCACAGTGTGAAAGGACCAGTTACTGAGCGCTGTGTGAGACAGCACAGTGTGAAAGGACCAGTTACTGAGCGCTGTGTGTGACAGCACAATGTGAAAGGACCAGTTACTGAGCGCAGTGAGACAGCACAGTGTGAAAGGACCAGTTACTGAGCGCTGTGTGAGACAGCACAGTGTGAAAGGACCAGTTACTGAGCGCTGTGTGTTACAGCACAGTGTGAAAGGACCAGTTACTGAGCGCTGTGTGAGACAGCACAGTGTGAAAGGACCAGTTACTGAGCGCTGTGTGACAGCAGTGTGAAAGGACCAGTTACTGAGCGCTGTGTGTTACAGCACAGTGTGAAAGGACCAGTTACTGAGCGCTGTGTGACAGCACAGTGTGAAAGGACCAGTTACTGAGCGCTGTGTGTTACAGCACAGTGTGAAAGGACCAGTTACTAAGCGCTGTGTGACAGCACAGTGTGAAAGGACCAGTTACTGAGCGCTGTGTGAGACAGCACAATGTGAAAGGACCAGTTACTGAGCGGTGTGTGTTACAGCACAGTGTGAAAGGACCAGTTACTGAGCGCTGTGTGAGACAGCAGTGTGAAAGGACCAGTTACTGAGCGCTGTGTGAGACAGCAGTGTGAAAGGACCAGTTACTGAGCGCTGTGTGAGACAGCACAGTGTGAAAGGACCAGTTACTGAGCGCAGTGAGACAGCACAGTGTGAAAGGACCAGTTACTGAGCGCTGTGTGAGACAGCACAGTGTGAAAGCACCAGTTACTGAGCGCTGTGTGTTACAGCACAGTGTGAAAGGACCAGTTACTGAGCGGTGTGTGTTACAGCACAGTGTGAAAGGACCAGTTACTGAGCGCTGTGTGAGACAGCAGTGTGAAAGGACCAGTTACTGAGCGCTGTGTGAGACAGCACAGTGTGAAAGGACCAGTTACTGAGCGCTGTGTGAGACAGCACAGTGTGAAAGGACCAGTTACTGAGCGCTGTGTGTGACAGCACAATGTGAAAGGACCAGTTACTGAGCGCAGTGAGACAGCACAGTGTGAAAGGACCAGTTACTGAGCGCTGTGTGAGACAGCACAGTGTGAAAGGACCAGTTACTGAGCGCTGTGTGTTACAGCACAGTGTGAAAGGACCAGTTACTGAGCGCTGTGTGAGACAGCACAGTGTGAAAGGACCAGTTACTGAGCGCTGTGTGACAGCAGTGTGAAAGGACCAGTTACTGAGCGCTGTGTGTTACAGCACAGTGTGAAAGGACCAGTTACTGAGCGCTGTGTGACAGCACAGTGTGAAAGGACCAGTTACTGAGCGCTGTGTGTTACAGCACAGTGTGAAAGGACCAGTTACTAAGCGCTGTGTGACAGCACAGTGTGAAAGGACCAGTTACTGAGCGCTGTGTGAGACAGCACAATGTGAAAGGACCAGTTACTGAGCGCTGTGTGTTACAGCACAGTGTGAAAGGACCAGTTACTGAGCGCTGTGAGACAGCACAGTGTGAAAGGACCAGTTACTAAGCGCTGTGTGTTACAGCACAGTGTGAAAGGACCAGTTACTGAGCGCTGTGTTACAGCACAGTGTGAAAGGACCAGTTACTGAGCGCTGTGTGAATGCACAGTGTGAAAGGACCAGTTACTGAGCGCTGTGTGTTACAGCACAGTGTGAAAGGACCAGTTACTGAGCGCTGTGTGAGACAGCAGTGTGAAAGGACCAGTTACTGAGCGCTGTGTGAGACAGCACAGTGTGAAAGGACCAGTTACTGAGCGCTGTGTGAGACAGCACAGTGTGAAAGGACCAGTTACTGAGCGCTGTGTGTTACAGCACAGTGTGAAAGGACCAGTTACTGAGCGCTGTGTGAGACAGCACAGTGTGAGAGGACCAGTTACTGAGCGCTGTGTGTGACAGCAGTGTGAAAGGACCAGTTACTGAGCGCTGTGTGAGACAGCACAGTGTGAAAGGACCAGTTACTGAGCGCTGTGTGAGACAGCACCAGTGTGAAAGGACCAGTTACTGAGCGCTGTGTGTTACAGCACAGTGTGAGAGGACCAGTTACTGAGCGCTGTGTGAGACAGCACAGTGTGAGAGGACCAGTTACTGAGCGCTGTGTGAGACAGCAGTGTGAAAGGACCAGTTACTGAGCGCTGTGTGAGACAGCACAGTGTGAAAGGGCCAGTTACTAAGCGCTGTGTGAGACAGCACAGTGTGAAAGGACCAGTTACTGAGCGCTGTGTGAGACAGCACAGTGTGAAAGGACCGGTTACTGAGCGCTGTGTGAGACAGCACAGTGTGAAAGGACCAGTTACTGAGCACTGTGTGAGACAGCACAGTGTGAAAGGACCAGTTACTGAGCGCTGTGTGAGACAGCACAGTGTGAAAGGACCAGTTACTGAGCGCTGTGTGAGACAGCACAGTGTGAAAGGACCAGTTACTAAGCGCTGTGTGACAGCACAGTGTGAAAGGACCAGTTACAGATCGCTGTGTGTGACAGCAGT
Source organism: Scyliorhinus torazame (assembly GCF_047496885.1). NCBI lineage: Eukaryota > Metazoa > Chordata > Chondrichthyes > Carcharhiniformes > Scyliorhinidae > Scyliorhinus > Scyliorhinus torazame. Next base: position 55,481 of record NW_027308138.1, on the reverse strand, counting down.
GTGAAAGGACCAGTTACTGAGCGCTGTGTGACAGCACAGTGTGAAAGGACCAGTTACTGAGCGCTGTGTGAGACAGCAGTGTGAAAGGACCAGTTACTGAGCGCTGTGTGCTACAGCACAGTGTGAAAGGACCAGTTACTGAGCGCTGTGTGCTGCAGCACAGTGTGAAAGGACCACTTACTGAGCGCTGTGTGAGACAGCACAGTGTGAAAGGAACAGTTACTGAGCGCTGTGTGAGACAGCACAGTGTGAAAGGACCAGTTACTGAGCGCTGTGTGTTACAGCACAGTGTGAAAGGAACAGTTACTGAGCGCTGTGTGAGACAGCACAGTGTGAAAGGACCAGTTACTGAGCGCTGTGTGTTACAGCACAGTGAGAAAGGACCAGTTACTGAGCGCTGTGTGTTACAGCACAGTGTGAAAGGACCAGTTACTGAGCGCTGTGTGAGACAGCACAGTGTGAGAGGACCAGTTACTGAGCGCTGTGTGTGACAGCACAGTGTGAAAGGGCCAGTTACTGAGCGCTGTGTGAGACAGCACAGTGTGAAAGGACCAGTTACTGAGCGCTGTGTGTGACAGCACAGTGTGAAAGGACCAGTTACTGAGCGCTGTGTGAGACAGCAGTGTGAAAGGACCAGTTACTGAGCGCTGTGTGTTACAGCACAGTGTGAAAGGACCAGTTACTGAGCGCTGTGTGAATGCACAGTGTGAAAGGACCAGTTACTGAGCGCTGTGTGTTACAGCACAGTGTGAAAGGACCAGTTACTGAGCGCTGTGTGAGACAGCAGTGTGAAAGGACCAGTTACTGAGCGCTGTGTGAGACAGCACAGTGTGAAAGGACCAGTTACTGAGCGCTGTGTGAGACAGCACAGTGTGAAAGGACCAGTTACTGAGCGCTGTGTGTTACAGCACAGTGTGAAAGGACCAGTTACTGAGCGCTGTGTGACAGCACAGTGTGAAAGGACCAGTTACTGAGCGCTGTGTGAGACAGCACAGTCTGAAAGGACCAGTTACTGAGCGCTGTGTGTTACAGCACAGTGTGAAAGGACCAGTTACTGAGCGGTGTGTGTTACAGCACAGTGTGAAAGGACCAGTTACTGAGCGCTGTGTGAGACAGCAGTGTGAAAGGACCAGTTACTGAGCGCTGTGTGAGACAGCACAGTGTGAAAGGACCAGTTACTGAGCGCTGTGTGAGACAGCACAGTGTGAAAGGACCAGTTACTGAGCGCAGTGAGACAGCACAGTGTGAAAGGACCAGTTACTGAGCGCTGTGTGAGACAGCACAGTGTGAAAGGACCAGTTACTGAGCGCTGTGTGTTACAGCACAGTGTGAAAGGACCAGTTACTGAGCGGTGTGTGTTACAGCACAGTGTGAAAGGACCAGTTACTGAGCGCTGTGTGAGACAGCAGTGTGAAAGGACCAGTTACTGAGCGCTGTGTGAGACAGCACAGTGTGAAAGGACCAGTTACTGAGCGCTGTGTGAGACAGCACAGTGTGAAAGGACCAGTTACTGAGCGCTGTGTGTGACAGCACAGTGTGAAAGGACCAGTTACTGAGCGCAGTGAGACAGCACAGTGTGAAAGGACCAGTTACTGAGCGCTGTGTGAGACAGCACAGTGTGAAAGGACCAGTTACTGAGCGCTGTGTGTTACAGCACAGTGTGAAAGGACCAGTTACTGAGCGCTGTGTGAGACAGCACAGTGTGAAAGGACCAGTTACTGAGCGCTGTGTGACAGCAGTGTGAAAGGACCAGTTACTGAGCGCTGTGTGTTACAGCACAGTGTGAAAGGACCAGTTACTGAGCGCTGTGTGACAGCACAGTGTGAAAGGACCAGTTACTGAGCGCTGTGTGTTACAGCACAGTGTGAAAGGACCAGTTACTAAGCGCTGTGTGACAGCACAGTGTGAAAGGACCAGTTACTGAGCGCTGTGTGAGACAGCACAATGTGAAAGGACCAGTTACTGAGCGCTGTGTGTTACAGCACAGTGTGAAAGGACCAGTTACTGAGCGCTGTGAGACAGCACAGTGTGAAAGGACCAGTTACTAAGCGCTGTGTGTTACAGCACAGTGTGAAAGGACCAGTTACTGAGCGCTGTGTTACAGCACAGTGTGAAAGGACCAGTTACTAAGCGCTGTGTGTTACAGCACAGTGTGAAAGGACCAGTTACTGAGCGCTGTGTGAGACAGCACAGTGTGAAAGGACCAGTTACTGAGCGCTGTGTGTGACAGCACAGTGTGAAAGGACCAGTTACTGAGCGCTGTGTGTTACAGCACAGTGTGAAAGGAACAGTTACTGAGCGCTGTGTGAGACAGCACAGTGTGAAAGGACCAGTTACTGAGCGCTGTGTGAGACAGCAGTGTGAAAGGACCAGTTACTGAGCGCTGTGTGTTACAGCACAGTGTGAAAGGACCAGTTACTGAGCGCTGTGTGAGACAGCAGTGTGAAAGGACCAGTTACTGAGCGCTGTGTGAGACAGCACAGTGTGAAAGGACCAGTTACTGAGCGCTGTGTGAGACAGCACAGTGTGAAAGGACCAGTTACTGAGCGCTGTGTGTTACAGCACAGTGTGAAAGGACCAGTTACTGAGCGCTGTGTGACAGCACAGTGTGAAAGGACCAGTTACTGAGCGCTGTGTGAGACAGCACAGTCTGAAAGGACCAGTTACTGAGCGCTGTGTGTTACAGCACAGTGTGAAAGGACCAGTTACTGAGCGGTGTGTGTTACAGCACAGTGTGAAAGGACCAGTTACTGAGCGCTGTGTGAGACAGCAGTGTGAAAGGACCAGTTACTGAGCGCTGTGTGAGACAGCACAGTGTGAAAGGACCAGTTACTGAGCGCTGTGTGAGACAGCACAGTGTGAAAGGACCAGTTACTGAGCGCAGTGAGACAGCACAGTGTGAAAGGACCAGTTACTGAGCGCTGTGTGAGACAGCACAGTGTGAAAGGACCAGTTACTGAGCGCTGTGTGTTACAGCACAGTGTGAAAGGACCAGTTACTGAGCGGTGTGTGTTACAGCACAGTGTGAAAGGACCAGTTACTGAGCGCTGTGTGAGACAGCAGTGTGAAAGGACCAGTTACTGAGCGCTGTGTGAGACAGCACAGTGTGAAAGGACCAGTTACTGAGCGCTGTGTGAGACAGCACAGTGTGAAAGGACCAGTTACTGAGCGCTGTGTGTGACAGCACAGTGTGAAAGGACCAGTTACTGAGCGCAGTGAGACAGCACAGTGTGAAAGGACCAGTTACTGAGCGCTGTGTGAGACAGCACAGTGTGAAAGGACCAGTTACTGAGCGCTGTGTGTTACAGCACAGTGTGAAAGGACCAGTTACTGAGCGCTGTGTGAGACAGCACAGTGTGAAAGGACCAGTTACTGAACGCTGTGTGAGACAGCACAATGTGAAAGGACCAGTTACTGAGCGCTGTGTGAGACAGCACAGTGTGAAAGGACCAGTTACTGAGCGCTGTGTGAGACAGCACAGTGTGAAAGGACCAGTTACAGATCGCTGTGTGTGACAGCAGTGTGAAAGGACCAGTTACTGAGCGCTGTGTGACAGCACAGTGTGAAAGGACCAGTTACTGAGCGCTGTGTGAGACAGCAGTGTGAAAGGACCAGTTACTGAGCGCTGTGTGCTACAGCACAGTGTGAAAGGACCAGTTACTGAGCGCTGTGTGCTGCAGCACAGTGTGAAAGGACCACTTACTGAGCGCTGTGTGAGACAGCACAGTGTGAAAGGAACAGTTACTGAGCGCTGTGTGAGACAGCACAGTGTGAAAGGACCAGTTACTGAGCGCTGTGTGTTACAGCACAGTGTGAAAGGAACAGTTACTGAGCGCTGTGTGAGACAGCACAGTGTGAAAGGACCAGTTACTGAGCGCTGTGTGTTACAGCACAGTGAGAAAGGACCAGTTACTGAGCGCTGTGTGTTACAGCACAGTGTGAAAGGACCAGTTACTGAGCGCTGTGTGAGACAGCACAATGTGAGAGGACCAGTTACTGAGCGCTGTGTGTGACAGCACAGTGTGAAAGGGCCAGTTACTGAGCGCTGTGTGAGACAGCACAGTGTGAAAGGACCAGTTACTGAGCGCTGTGTGTGACAGCACAGTGTGAAAGGACCAGTTACTGAGCGCTGTGTGAGACAGCAGTGTGAAAGGACCAGTTACTGAGCGCTGTGTGTTACAGCACAGTGTGAAAGGACCAGTTACTGAGCGCTGTGTGAATGCACAGTGTGAAAGGACCAGTTACTGAGCGCTGTGTGTTACAGCACAGTGTGAAAGGACCAGTTACTGAGCGCTGTGTGAGACAGCAGTGTGAAAGGACCAGTTACTGAGCGCTGTGTGAGACAGCACAGTGTGAAAGGACCAGTTACTGAGCGCTGTGTGTTACAGCACAGTGTGAAAGGACCAGTTACTGAGCGCTGTGTGACAGCACAGTGTGAAAGGACCAGTTACTGAGCGCTGTGTGAGACAGCACAGTGTGAAAGGACCAGTTACTGAGCGCTGTGTGAGACAGCACAGTCTGAAAGGACCAGTTACTGAGCGCTGTGTGTTACAGCACAGTGTGAAAGGACCAGTTACTGAGCGGTGTGTGTTACAGCACAGTGTGAAAGGACCAGTTACTGAGCGCTGTGTGAGACAGCAGTGTGAAAGGACCAGTTACTGAGCGCTGTGTGAGACAGCACAGTGTGAAAGGACCAGTTACTGAGCGCTGTGTGAGACAGCACAGTGTGAAAGGACCAGTTACTGAGCGCAGTGAGACAGCACAGTGTGAAAGGACCAGTTACTGAGCGCTGTGTGAGACAGCACAGTGTGAAAGGACCAGTTACTGAGCGCTGTGTGTTACAGCACAGTGTGAAAGGACCAGTTACTGAGCGGTGTGTGTTACAGCACAGTGTGAAAGGACCAGTTACTGAGCGCTGTGTGAGACAGCAGTGTGAAAGGACCAGTTACTGAGCGCTGTGTGAGACAGCACAGTGTGAAAGGACCAGTTACTGAGCGCTGTGTGAGACAGCACAGTGTGAAAGGACCAGTTACTGAGCGCTGTGTGTGACAGCACAGTGTGAAAGGACCAGTTACTGAGCGCAGTGAGACAGCACAGTGTAAAAGGACCAGTTACTGAGCGCTGTGTGAGACAGCACAGTGTGAAAGGACCAGTTACTGAGCGCTGTGTGACAGCAGTGTGAAAGGACCAGTTACTGAGCGCTGTGTGTTACAGCACAGTGTGAAAGGACCAGTTACTGAGCGCTGTGTGACAGCACAGTGTGAAAGGACCAGTTACTGAGCGCTGTGTGTTACAGCACAGTGTGAAAGGACCAGTTACTAAGCGCTGTGTGACAGCACAGTGTGAAAGGACCAGTTACTGAGCGCTGTGTGAGACAGCACAATGTGAAAGGACCAGTTACTGAGCGCTGTGTGTTACAGCACAGTGTGAAAGGACCAGTTACTGAGCGCTGTGAGACAGCACAGTGTGAAAGGACCAGTTACTAAGCGCTGTGTGTTACAGCACAGTGTGAAAGGACCAGTTACTGAGCGCTGTGTTACAGCACAGTGTGAAAGGACCAGTTACTAAGCGCTGTGTGTTACAGCACAGTGTGAAAGGACCAGTTACTGAGCGCTGTGTGAGACAGCACAGTGTGAAAGGACCAGTTACTGAGCGCTGTGTGTGACAGCACAGTGTGAAAGGACCAGTTACTGAGCGCTGTGTGTTACAGCACAGTGTGAAAGGAACAGTTACTGAGCGCTGTGTGAGACAGCACAGTGTGAAAGGACCAGTTACTGAGCGCTGTGTGAGACAGCAGTGTGAAAGGACCAGTTACTGAGCGCTGTGTGTTACAGCACAGTGTGAAAGGACCAGTTACTGAGCGCTGTGTGAGACAGCACAGTGTGAAAGGACCAGTTACTGAGCGCTGTGTGAGACAGCAGTGTGAAAGGACCAGTTACTGAGCGCTGTGTGAGACAGCACTGTGTGAAAGGACCAGTTACTGAGCGCTGTGTGAGACAGCACAGTGTGAAAGGACCAGTTACTGAGCGCTGTGTGTTACAGCACAGTGTGAAAGGACCTGTTACTGAGCGCTGTGTGACAGCACAGTGTGAAAGGACCAGTTACTGAGCGCTGTGTGAGACAGCACAGTGTGAAAGGACCAGTTACTGAGCGCTGTGTGAGACAGCACAGTCTGAAAGGACCAGTTACTGAGCGCTGTGTGTTACAGCACAGTGTGAAAGGACCAGTTACTGAGCGGTGTGTGTTACAGCACAGTGTGAAAGGACCAGTTACTGAGCGCTGTGTGAGACAGCAGTGTGAAAGGACCAGTTACTGAGCGCTGTGTGAGACAGCACAGTGTGAAAGGACCAGTTACTGAGCGCTGTGTGAGACAGCACAGTGTGAAAGGACCAGTTACTGAGCGCAGTGAGACAGCACAGTGTGAAAGGACCAGTTACTGAGCGCTGTGTGAGACAGCACAGTGTGAAAGGACCAGTTACTGAGCGCTGTGTGTTACAGCACAGTGTGAAAGGACCAGTTACTGAGCGGTGTGTGTTACAGCACAGTGTGAAAGGACCAGTTACTGAGCGCTGTGTGAGACAGCAGTGTGAAAGGACCAGTTACTGAGCGCTGTGTGAGACAGCACAGTGTGAAAGGACCAGTTACTGAGCGCTGTGTGAGACAGCACAGTGTGAAAGGACCAGTTACTGAGCGCTGTGTGTGACAGCACAGTGTGAAAGGACCAGTTACTGAGCGCAGTGAGACAGCACAGTGTGAAAGGACCAGTTACTGAGCGCTGTGTGAGACAGCACAGTGTGAAAGGACCAGTTACTGAGCGCTGTGTGTTACAGCACAGTGTGAAAGGACCAGTTACTGAGCGGTGTGTGTTACAGCACAGTGTGAGAGGACCAGTTACTGAGCGCTGTGTGTGACAGCACAGTGTGAAAGGGCCAGTTACTGAGCGCTGTGTGAGACAGCACAGTGTGAAAGGACCAGTTACTGAGCGCTGTGTGAGACAGCACAGTGTGAAAGGACCAGTTACTGAACGCTGTGTGAGACAGCACAATGTGAAAGGACCAGTTACTGAGCGCTGTGTGTGACAGCACAGTGTGAAAGGACCAGTTACTGAGCGCTGTGTGAGACAGCACAGTGTGAAAGGACCGGTTACTGAGCGCTGTGTGACAGCACAGTGTGAAAGGACCAGTTACTGAGCGCTGTGTGAGACAGCACAGTGTGAAAGGACCAGTTACTGAGCGCTGTGTGACAGCACAGTGTGAAAGGACCAGTTACTGAGCGGTGTGTGTTACAGCACAGTGTGAGAGGACCAGTTACTGAGCGCTGTGTGAGACAGCACAGTGTGAAAGGGCCAGTTACTGAGCGCTGTGTGAGACAGCACAGTGTGAAAGGACCAGTTACTGAGCGCTGTGTGAGACAGCACAGTGTGAAAGGACCAGTTACTGAACGCTGTGTGAGACAGCACAATGTGAAAGGACCAGTTACTGAGCGCTGTGTGAGACAGCACAGTGTGAAAGGACCAGTTACTGAGCGCTGTGTGAGACAGCACAGTGTGAAAGGACCAGTTACTGAGCGCTGTGTGTGACAGCACAGTGTGAAAGGACCAGTTACTGAGCGCTGTGTGAGACAGCACAGTGTGAAAGGACCGGTTACTGAGCGCTGTGTGACAGCACAGTGTGAAAGGACCAGTTACTGAGCGCTGTGTGAGACAGCACAGTGTGAAAGGACCAGTTACTGAGCGCTGTGTGACAGCACAGTGTGAAAGGACCAGTTACTGAGCGCTGTGTGTTACAGCACAGTGTGAAAGGACCAGTTACAGAGCGCTGTGTGACAGCACAGTGTGAAAGGACCAGTTACTGAGCGCTGTGTGAGACAGCACAGTGTGAAAGGACCAGTTACTGAGCGCTGTGTGAGACAGCACAGTGTGAAAGGACCAGTTACTGAGCGCTGTGTGACAGCAGTGTGAAAGGACCAGTTACTGAGCGCTGTGTGTTACAGCACAGTGTGAAAGGACCAGTTACTGAGCGCTGTGTGACAGCACAGTGTGAAAGGACCAGTTACTGAGCGCTGTGTGTTACAGCACAGTGTGAAAGGACCAGTTACTAAGCGCTGTGTGACAGCACAGTGTGAAAGGACCAGTTACTGAGCGCTGTGTGAGACAGCACAGTGTGAAAGTACCAGTTACTGAGCGCTGTGTGTTACAGCACAGTGTGAAAGGACCAGTTACTGAGCGCTGTGAGACAGCACAGTGTGAAAGGACCAGTTACTAAGCGCTGTGTGTTACAGCACAGTGTGAAAGGACCAGTTACTGAGCGCTGTGTTACAGCACAGTGTGAAAGGACCAGTTACTAAGCGCTGTGTGTTACAGCACAGTGTGAAAGGACCAGTTACTGAGCGCTGTGTGAGACAGCAGTGTGAAAGGACCAGTTACTGAGCGCTGTGTGAGACAGCACAGTGTGAAAGGACCAGTTACTGAGCGCTGTGTGTGACAGCACAGTGTGAAAGGACCAGTTACTGAGCGCTGTGTGTTACAGCACAGTGTGAAAGGAACAGTTACTGAGCGCTGTGTGAGACAGCACAGTGTGAAAGGACCAGTTACTGAGCGCTGTGTGAGACAGCAGTGTGAAAGGACCAGTTACTGAGCGCTGTGTGAGACAGCACAGTGTGAAAGGACCAGTTGCTGAGCGCTGTGTGTTACAGCACAGTGTGAAAGGACCAGTTACTAAGCGCTGTGTGACAGCACAGTGTGAAAGGACCAGTTACTGAGCGCTGTGTGAGACAGCAGTGTGAAAGGACCAGTTACTGAGCGCTGTGTGAGACAGCACAGTGTGAAAGGACCAGTTACTGAGCGCTGTGTGTTACAGCACAGTGTGAAAGGACCAGTTACTGAGCGCTGTGTGAGACAGCAGTGTGAAAGGACCAGTTACTGAGCGCTGTGTGAGACAGCACCAGTGTGAAAGGACCAGTTACTGAGCGCTGTGTGTTACAGCACAGTGTGAAAGGACCAGTTACTGAGCGCTGTGTGTTACAGCACAGTGTGAAAGGACCAGTTACTGAGCGCTGTGTGTTACAGCAGTGTGAAAGGGCCAGTTACTGAGCGCTGTGTGTTACAGCACAGTGTGAAAGGACCAGTTACTGAGCGCTGTGTGAGACAGCACAGTGTGAAAGGACCAGTTACTGAGCGCTGTGTGTTACAGCACAGTGTGAAAGGACCAGTTACTGAGCGCTGTGTGTTACAGCACAGTGTGAAAGGACCAGTTACTGAGCGCTGTGTGAGACAACAGTGTGAAAGGACCAGTTACTGAGCGCTGTGTGAGACAGCACAGTGTGAAAGGACCAGTTACTGAGCGCAGTGAGACAGCACAGTGTGAAAGGACCAGTTACTGAGCGCTGTGTGACAGCACAGTGTGAAAGGACCAGTTACTGAGCGCTGTGTGTTACAGCACAGTGTGAAAGGACCAGTTACTAAGCGCTGTGTGACAGCACAGTGTGAAAGGACCAGTTACTGAGCGCTGTGTGTTACAGCACAGTGTGAAAGGACCAGTTACTGAGCGCTGTGTGAGACAGCACAGTGTGAAAGGACCAGTTACTGAGCGCTGTGTGAGACAGCACAGTGTGAAAGGACCAGTTACTGAGCGCTGGGTGAGACAGCACAGTGTGAAAGGACCAGTTACTAAGCGCTGTGAGACAGCACAGTGTGAAAGGACCAGTTACTGAGCGCTGCGTGAGACAGCACAGTGTGAAAGGACCAGTTACTGAGCGCTGTGTGAGACAGCACAGTGTGAAAGGACCAGTTACTGAGCGCTGTGTGACAGCACAGTGTGAAAGGACCAGTTACTGAGCGCTGTGTGAGACAGCACAGTGTGAAAGGACCAGTTACTAAGCGCTGTGTGACAGCACAGTGTGAAAGGACCAGTTACTAAGCGCTGTGTGACAGCACCGTGTGAAAGGACCAGTTACTGAGCGCTGTGTGTGACAGCACAGTGTGAAAGGACCAGTTACTAAGCACTGTGTGACAGCACAGTGTGAAAGGACCAGTTACTAAGCGCTGTGTGTTACAGCACAGTGTGAAAGGACCAGTTACTGAGCGCTGTGTGACAGCAGTGTGTAAGGACCAGTTACTAAGCACTGTGTGACAGCACAGTGTGAAAGAACCAGTTACTGAGCGCTGTGTGACAGCAGTCTGAAAGGACCAGTTACTGAGCGCTGTGTGAGACAGCACAGTGTGAAAGGACCAGTTACTGAGCGCTGTGTGTTACAGCACAGTGTGAAAGGACCAGTTACTGAGCGCTGTGTGTGACAGCACAGTGTGAAAGGACCAGTTACTGAGCGCTGTGTGAGACAGCAGTGTGAAAGGACCAGTTACTGAGCGCTGTGTGTTACAGCACAGTGTGAAAGGACCAGTTACTGAGCGCTGTGTGAGACAGCACAGTCTGAAAGGACCAGTTACTGAGCGCTGTGTGTTACAGCACAGTGTGAAAGGACCAGTTACTGAGCGGTGTGTGTTACAGCACAGTGTGAAAGGACCAGTTACTGAGCGCTGTGTGAGACAGCAGTGTGAAAGGACCAGTTACTGAGCGCTGTGTGAGACAGCAGTGTGAAAGGACCAGTTACTGAGCGCTGTGTGAGACAGCACAGTGTGAAAGGACCAGTTACTGAGCGCAGTGAGACAGCACAGTGTGAAAGGACCAGTTACTGAGCGCTGTGTGAGACAGCACAGTGTGAAAGGACCAGTTACTGAGCGCTGTGTGTTACAGCACAGTGTGAAAGGACCAGTTACTGAGCGGTGTGTGTTACAGCACAGTGTGAAAGGACCAGTTACTGAGCGCTGTGTGAGACAGCAGTGTGAAAGGACCAGTTACTGAGCGCTGTGTGAGACAGCACAGTGTGAAAGGACCAGTTACTGAGCGCTGTGTGAGACAGCACAGTGTGAAAGGACCAGTTACTGAGCGCTGTGTGTGACAGCACAATGTGAAAGGACCAGTTACTGAGCGCAGTGAGACAGCACAGTGTGAAAGGACCAGTTACTGAGCGCTGTGTGAGACAGCACAGTGTGAAAGGACCAGTTACTGAGCGCTGTGTGTTACAGCACAGTGTGAAAGGACCAGTTACTGAGCGCTGTGTGAGACAGCACAGTGTGAAAGGACCAGTTACTGAGCGCTGTGTGACAGCAGTGTGAAAGGACCAGTTACTGAGCGCTGTGTGTTACAGCACAGTGTGAAAGGACCAGTTACTGAGCGCTGTGTGACAGCACAGTGTGAAAGGACCAGTTACTGAGCGCTGTGTGTTACAGCACAGTGTGAAAGGACCAGTTACTAAGCGCTGTGTGACAGCACAGTGTGAAAGGACCAGTTACTGAGCGCTGTGTGAGACAGCACAATGTGAAAGGACCAGTTACTGAGCGGTGTGTGTTACAGCACAGTGTGAAAGGACCAGTTACTGAGCGCTGTGTGAGACAGCAGTGTGAAAGGACCAGTTACTGAGCGCTGTGTGAGACAGCAGTGTGAAAGGACCAGTTACTGAGCGCTGTGTGAGACAGCACAGTGTGAAAGGACCAGTTACTGAGCGCAGTGAGACAGCACAGTGTGAAAGGACCAGTTACTGAGCGCTGTGTGAGACAGCACAGTGTGAAAGGACCAGTTACTGAGCGCTGTGTGTTACAGCACAGTGTGAAAGGACCAGTTACTGAGCGGTGTGTGTTACAGCACAGTGTGAAAGGACCAGTTACTGAGCGCTGTGTGAGACAGCAGTGTGAAAGGACCAGTTACTGAGCGCTGTGTGAGACAGCACAGTGTGAAAGGACCAGTTACTGAGCGCTGTGTGAGACAGCACAGTGTGAAAGGACCAGTTACTGAGCGCTGTGTGTGACAGCACAATGTGAAAGGACCAGTTACTGAGCGCAGTGAGACAGCACAGTGTGAAAGGACCAGTTACTGAGCGCTGTGTGAGACAGCACAGTGTGAAAGGACCAGTTACTGAGCGCTGTGTGTTACAGCACAGTGTGAAAGGACCAGTTACTGAGCGCTGTGTGAGACAGCACAGTGTGAAAGGACCAGTTACTGAGCGCTGTGTGACAGCAGTGTGAAAGGACCAGTTACTGAGCGCTGTGTGTTACAGCACAGTGTGAAAGGACCAGTTACTGAGCGCTGTGTGACAGCACAGTGTGAAAGGACCAGTTACTGAGCGCTGTGTGTTACAGCACAGTGTGAAAGGACCAGTTACTAAGCGCTGTGTGACAGCACAGTGTGAAAGGACCAGTTACTGAGCGCTGTGTGAGACAGCACAATGTGAAAGGACCAGTTACTGAGCGCTGTGTGTTACAGCACAGTGTGAAAGGACCAGTTACTGAGCGCTGTGAGACAGCACAGTGTGAAAGGACCAGTTACTAAGCGCTGTGTGTTACAGCACAGTGTGAAAGGACCAGTTACTGAGCGCTGTGTTACAGCACAGTGTGAAAGGACCAGTTACTGAGCGCTGTGTGAATGCACAGTGTGAAAGGACCAGTTACTGAGCGCTGTGTGTTACAGCACAGTGTGAAAGGACCAGTTACTGAGCGCTGTGTGAGACAGCAGTGTGAAAGGACCAGTTACTGAGCGCTGTGTGAGACAGCACAGTGTGAAAGGACCAGTTACTGAGCGCTGTGTGAGACAGCACAGTGTGAAAGGACCAGTTACTGAGCGCTGTGTGTTACAGCACAGTGTGAAAGGACCAGTTACTGAGCGCTGTGTGAGACAGCACAGTGTGAGAGGACCAGTTACTGAGCGCTGTGTGTGACAGCAGTGTGAAAGGACCAGTTACTGAGCGCTGTGTGAGACAGCACAGTGTGAAAGGACCAGTTACTGAGCGCTGTGTGAGACAGCACCAGTGTGAAAGGACCAGTTACTGAGCGCTGTGTGTTACAGCACAGTGTGAGAGGACCAGTTACTGAGCGCTGTGTGAGACAGCACAGTGTGAGAGGACCAGTTACTGAGCGCTGTGTGAGACAGCAGTGTGAAAGGACCAGTTACTGAGCGCTGTGTGAGACAGCACAGTGTGAAAGGGCCAGTTACTGAGCGCTGTGTGAGACAGCACAGTGTGAAAGGACCAGTTACTGAGCGCTGTGTGAGACAGCACAGTGTGAAAGGACCGGTTACTGAGCGCTGTGTGAGACAGCACAGTGTGAAAGGACCAGTTACTGAGCACTGTGTGAGACAGCACAGTGTGAAAGGACCAGTTACTGAGCGCTGTGTGAGACAGCACAGTGTGAAAGGACCAGTTACTGAGCGCTGTGTGAGACAGCACAGTGTGAAAGGACCAGTTACTAAGCGCTGTGTGACAGCACAGTGTGAAAGGACCAGTTACAGATCGCTGTGTGTGACAGCAGTGTGAAAGGACCAGTTACTGAGCGCTGTGTGACAGCACAGTGTGAAAGGACCAGTTACTGAGCGCTGTGTGAGACAGCAGTGTGAAAGGACCAGTTACTGAGCGCTGTGTGCTACAGCACAGTGTGAAAGGACCAGTTACTGAGCGCTGTGTGCTGCAGCACAGTGTGAAAGGACCACTTACTGAGCGCTGTGTGAGACAGCACAGTGTGAAAGGAACAGTTACTGAGCGCTGTGTGAGACAGCACAGTGTGAAAGGACCAGTTACTGAGCGCTGTGTGTTACAGCACAGTGTGAAAGGAACAGTTACTGAGCGCTGTGTGAGACAGCACAGTGTGAAAGGACCAGTTACTGAGCGCTGTGTGTTACAGCACAGTGAGAAAGGACCAGTTACTGAGCGCTGTGTGTTACAGCACAGTGTGAAAGGACCAGTTACTGAGCGCTGTGTGAGACAGCACAGTGTGAGAGGACCAGTTACTGAGCGCTGTGTGTGACAGCACAGTGTGAAAGGGCCAGTTACTGAGCGCTGTGTGAGACAGCACAGTGTGAAAGGACCAGTTACTGAGCGCTGTGTGTGACAGCACAGTGTGAAAGGACCAGTTACTGAGCGCTGTGTGAGACAGCAGTGTGAAAGGACCAGTTACTGAGCGCTGTGTGTTACAGCACAGTGTGAAAGGACCAGTTACTGAGCGCTGTGTGAATGCACAGTGTGAAAGGACCAGTTACTGAGCGCTGTGTGTTACAGCACAGTGTGAAAGGACCAGTTACTGAGCGCTGTGTGAGACAGCAGTGTGAAAGGACCAGTTACTGAGCGCTGTGTGAGACAGCACAGTGTGAAAGGACCAGTTACTGAGCGCTGTGTGAGACAGCACAGTGTGAAAGGACCAGTTACTGAGCGCTGTGTGTTACAGCACAGTGTGAAAGGACCAGTTACTGAGCGCTGTGTGACAGCACAGTGTGAAAGGACCAGTTACTGAGCGCTGTGTGAGACAGCACAGTCTGAAAGGACCAGTTACTGAGCGCTGTGTGTTACAGCACAGTGTGAAAGGACCAGTTACTGAGCGGTGTGTGTTACAGCACAGTGTGAAAGGACCAGTTACTGAGCGCTGTGTGAGACAGCAGTGTGAAAGGACCAGTTACTGAGCGCTGTGTGAGACAGCACAGTGTGAAAGGACCAGTTACTGAGCGCTGTGTGAGACAGCACAGTGTGAAAGGACCAGTTACTGAGCGCAGTGAGACAGCACAGTGTGAAAGGACCAGTTACTGAGCGCTGTGTGAGACAGCACAGTGTGAAAGGACCAGTTACTGAGCGCTGTGTGTTACAGCACAGTGTGAAAGGACCAGTTACTGAGCGGTGTGTGTTACAGCACAGTGTGAAAGGACCAGTTACTGAGCGCTGTGTGAGACAGCAGTGTGAAAGGACCAGTTACTGAGCGCTGTGTGAGACAGCACAGTGTGAAAGGACCAGTTACTGAGCGCTGTGTGAGACAGCACAGTGTGAAAGGACCAGTTACTGAGCGCTGTGTGTGACAGCACAGTGTGAAAGGACCAGTTACTGAGCGCAGTGAGACAGCACAGTGTGAAAGGACCAGTTACTGAGCGCTGTGTGAGACAGCACAGTGTGAAAGGACCAGTTACTGAGCGCTGTGTGTTACAGCACAGTGTGAAAGGACCAGTTACTGAGCGCTGTGTGAGACAGCACAGTGTGAAAGGACCAGTTACTGAGCGCTGTGTGACAGCAGTGTGAAAGGACCAGTTACTGAGCGCTGTGTGTTACAGCACAGTGTGAAAGGACCAGTTACTGAGCGCTGTGTGACAGCACAGTGTGAAAGGACCAGTTACTGAGCGCTGTGTGTTACAGCACAGTGTGAAAGGACCAGTTACTAAGCGCTGTGTGACAGCACAGTGTGAAAGGACCAGTTACTGAGCGCTGTGTGAGACAGCACAATGTGAAAGGACCAGTTACTGAGCGCTGTGTGTTACAGCACAGTGTGAAAGGACCAGTTACTGAGCGCTGTGAGACAGCACAGTGTGAAAGGACCAGTTACTAAGCGCTGTGTGTTACAGCACAGTGTGAAAGGACCAGTTACTGAGCGCTGTGTTACAGCACAGTGTGAAAGGACCAGTTACTAAGCGCTGTGTGTTACAGCACAGTGTGAAAGGACCAGTTACTGAGCGCTGTGTGAGACAGCACAGTGTGAAAGGACCAGTTACTGAGCGCTGTGTGTGACAGCACAGTGTGAAAGGACCAGTTACTGAGCGCTGTGTGTTACAGCACAGTGTGAAAGGAACAGTTACTGAGCGCTGTGTGAGACAGCACAGTGTGAAAGGACCAGTTACTGAGCGCTGTGTGAGACAGCAGTGTGAAAGGACCAGTTACTGAGCGCTGTGTGTTACAGCACAGTGTGAAAGGACCAGTTACTGAGCGCTGTGTGAGACAGCAGTGTGAAAGGACCAGTTACTGAGCGCTGTGTGAGACAGCACAGTGTGAAAGGACCAGTTACTGAGCGCTGTGTGAGACAGCACAGTGTGAAAGGACCAGTTACTGAGCGCTGTGTGTTACAGCACAGTGTGAAAGGACCAGTTACTGAGCGCTGTGTGACAGCACAGTGTGAAAGGACCAGTTACTGAGCGCTGTGTGAGACAGCACAGTCTGAAAGGACCAGTTACTGAGCGCTGTGTGTTACAGCACAGTGTGAAAGGACCAGTTACTGAGCGGTGTGTGTTACAGCACAGTGTGAAAGGACCAGTTACTGAGCGCTGTGTGAGACAGCAGTGTGAAAGGACCAGTTACTGAGCGCTGTGTGAGACAGCACAGTGTGAAAGGACCAGTTACTGAGCGCTGTGTGAGACAGCACAGTGTGAAAGGACCAGTTACTGAGCGCAGTGAGACAGCACAGTGTGAAAGGACCAGTTACTGAGCGCTGTGTGAGACAGCACAGTGTGAAAGGACCAGTTACTGAGCGCTGTGTGTTACAGCACAGTGTGAAAGGACCAGTTACTGAGCGGTGTGTGTTACAGCACAGTGTGAAAGGACCAGTTACTGAGCGCTGTGTGAGACAGCAGTGTGAAAGGACCAGTTACTGAGCGCTGTGTGAGACAGCACAGTGTGAAAGGACCAGTTACTGAGCGCTGTGTGAGACAGCACAGTGTGAAAGGACCAGTTACTGAGCGCTGTGTGTGACAGCACAGTGTGAAAGGACCAGTTACTGAGCGCAGTGAGACAGCACAGTGTGAAAGGACCAGTTACTGAGCGCTGTGTGAGACAGCACAGTGTGAAAGGACCAGTTACTGAGCGCTGTGTGTTACAGCACAGTGTGAAAGGACCAGTTACTGAGCGCTGTGTGAGACAGCACAGTGTGAAAGGACCAGTTACTGAACGCTGTGTGAGACAGCACAATGTGAAAGGACCAGTTACTGAGCGCTGTGTGAGACAGCACAGTGTGAAAGGACCAGTTACTGAGCGCTGTGTGAGACAGCACAGTGTGAAAGGACCAGTTACAGATCGCTGTGTGTGACAGCAGTGTGAAAGGACCAGTTACTGAGCACTGTGTGACAGCACAGTGTGAAAGGACCAGTTACTGAGCGCTGTGTGAGACAGCAGTGTGAAAGGACCAGTTACTGAGCGCTGTGTGCTACAGCACAGTGTGAAAGGACCAGTTACTGAGCGCTGTGTGCTGCAGCACAGTGTGAAAGGACCACTTACTGAGCGCTGTGTGAGACAGCACAGTGTGAAAGGAACAGTTACTGAGCGCTGTGTGAGACAGCACAGTGTGAAAGGACCAGTTACTGAGCGCTGTGTGTTACAGCACAGTGTGAAAGGAACAGTTACTGAGCGCTGTGTGAGACAGCACAGTGTGAAAGGACCAGTTACTGAGCGCTGTGTGTTACAGCACAGTGAGAAAGGACCAGTTACTGAGCGCTGTGTGTTACAGCACAGTGTGAAAGGACCAGTTACTGAGCGCTGTGTGAGACAGCACAATGTGAGAGGACCAGTTACTGAGCGCTGTGTGTGACAGCACAGTGTGAAAGGGCCAGTTACTGAGCGCTGTGTGAGACAGCACAGTGTGAAAGGACCAGTTACTGAGCGCTGTGTGTGACAGCACAGTGTGAAAGGACCAGTTACTGAGCGCTGTGTGAGACAGCAGTGTGAAAGGACCAGTTACTGAGCGCTGTGTGTTACAGCACAGTGTGAAAGGACCAGTTACTGAGCGCTGTGTGAATGCACAGTGTGAAAGGACCAGTTACTGAGCGCTGTGTGTTACAGCACAGTGTGAAAGGACCAGTTACTGAGCGCTGTGTGAGACAGCAGTGTGAAAGGACCAGTTACTGAGCGCTGTGTGAGACAGCACAGTGTGAAAGGACCAGTTACTGAGCGCTGTGTGTTACAGCACAGTGTGAAAGGACCAGTTACTGAGCGCTGTGTGACAGCACAGTGTGAAAGGACCAGTTACTGAGCGCTGTGTGAGACAGCACAGTGTGAAAGGACCAGTTACTGAGCGCTGTGTGAGACAGCACAGTCTGAAAGGACCAGTTACTGAGCGCTGTGTGTTACAGCACAGTGTGAAAGGACCAGTTACTGAGCGGTGTGTGTTACAGCACAGTGTGAAAGGACCAGTTACTGAGCGCTGTGTGAGACAGCAGTGTGAAAGGACCAGTTACTGAGCGCTGTGTGAGACAGCACAGTGTGAAAGGACCAGTTACTGAGCGCTGTGTGAGACAGCACAGTGTGAAAGGACCAGTTACTGAGCGCAGTGAGACAGCACAGTGTGAAAGGACCAGTTACTGAGCGCTGTGTGAGACAGCACAGTGTGAAAGGACCAGTTACTGAGCGCTGTGTGTTACAGCACAGTGTGAAAGGACCAGTTACTGAGCGGTGTGTGTTACAGCACAGTGTGAAAGGACCAGTTACTGAGCGCTGTGTGAGACAGCAGTGTGAAAGGACCAGTTACTGAGCGCTGTGTGAGACAGCACAGTGTGAAAGGACCAGTTACTGAGCGCTGTGTGAGACAGCACAGTGTGAAAGGACCAGTTACTGAGCGCTGTGTGTGACAGCACAGTGTGAAAGGACCAGTTACTGAGCGCAGTGAGACAGCACAGTGTAAAAGGACCAGTTACTGAGCGCTGTGTGAGACAGCACAGTGTGAAAGGACCAGTTACTGAGCGCTGTGTGACAGCAGTGTGAAAGGACCAGTTACTGAGCGCTGTGTGTTACAGCACAGTGTGAAAGGACCAGTTACTGAGCGCTGTGTGACAGCACAGTGTGAAAGGACCAGTTACTGAGCGCTGTGTGTTACAGCACAGTGTGAAAGGACCAGTTACTAAGCGCTGTGTGACAGCACAGTGTGAAAGGACCAGTTACTGAGCGCTGTGTGAGACAGCACAATGTGAAAGGACCAGTTACTGAGCGCTGTGTGTTACAGCACAGTGTGAAAGGACCAGTTACTGAGCGCTGTGAGACAGCACAGTGTGAAAGGACCAGTTACTAAGCGCTGTGTGTTACAGCACAGTGTGAAAGGACCAGTTACTGAGCGCTGTGTTACAGCACAGTGTGAAAGGACCAGTTACTAAGCGCTGTGTGTTACAGCACAGTGTGAAAGGACCAGTTACTGAGCGCTGTGTGAGACAGCACAGTGTGAAAGGACCAGTTACTGAGCGCTGTGTGTGACAGCACAGTGTGAAAGGACCAGTTACTGAGCGCTGTGTGTTACAGCACAGTGTGAAAGGAACAGTTACTGAGCGCTGTGTGAGACAGCACAGTGTGAAAGGACCAGTTACTGAGCGCTGTGTGAGACAGCAGTGTGAAAGGACCAGTTACTGAGCGCTGTGTGTTACAGCACAGTGTGAAAGGACCAGTTACTGAGCGCTGTGTGAGACAGCACAGTGTGAAAGGACCAGTTACTGAGCGCTGTGTGAGACAGCAGTGTGAAAGGACCAGTTACTGAGCGCTGTGTGAGACAGCACTGTGTGAAAGGACCAGTTACTGAGCGCTGTGTGAGACAGCACAGTGTGAAAGGACCAGTTACTGAGCGCTGTGTGTTACAGCACAGTGTGAAAGGACCTGTTACTGAGCGCTGTGTGACAGCACAGTGTGAAAGGACCAGTTACTGAGCGCTGTGTGAGACAGCACAGTGTGAAAGGACCAGTTACTGAGCGCTGTGTGAGACAGCACAGTCTGAAAGGACCAGTTACTGAGCGCTGTGTGTTACAGCACAGTGTGAAAGGACCAGTTACTGAGCGGTGTGTGTTACAGCACAGTGTGAAAGGACCAGTTACTGAGCGCTGTGTGAGACAGCAGTGTGAAAGGACCAGTTACTGAGCGCTGTGTGAGACAGCACAGTGTGAAAGGACCAGTTACTGAGCGCTGTGTGAGACAGCACAGTGTGAAAGGACCAGTTACTGAGCGCAGTGAGACAGCACAGTGTGAAAGGACCAGTTACTGAGCGCTGTGTGAGACAGCACAGTGTGAAAGGACCAGTTACTGAGCGCTGTGTGTTACAGCACAGTGTGAAAGGACCAGTTACTGAGCGGTGTGTGTTACAGCACAGTGTGAAAGGACCAGTTACTGAGCGCTGTGTGAGACAGCAGTGTGAAAGGACCAGTTACTGAGCGCTGTGTGAGACAGCACAGTGTGAAAGGACCAGTTACTGAGCGCTGTGTGAGACAGCACAGTGTGAAAGGACCAGTTACTGAGCGCTGTGTGTGACAGCACAGTGTGAAAGGACCAGTTACTGAGCGCAGTGAGACAGCACAGTGTGAAAGGACCAGTTACTGAGCGCTGTGTGAGACAGCACAGTGTGAAAGGACCAGTTACTGAGCGCTGTGTGTTACAGCACAGTGTGAAAGGACCAGTTACTGAGCGGTGTGTGTTACAGCACAGTGTGAGAGGACCAGTTACTGAGCGCTGTGTGTGACAGCACAGTGTGAAAGGGCCAGTTACTGAGCGCTGTGTGAGACAGCACAGTGTGAAAGGACCAGTTACTGAGCGCTGTGTGAGACAGCACAGTGTGAAAGGACCAGTTACTGAACGCTGTGTGAGACAGCACAATGTGAAAGGACCAGTTACTGAGCGCTGTGTGTGACAGCACAGTGTGAAAGGACCAGTTACTGAGCGCTGTGTGAGACAGCACAGTGTGAAAGGACCGGTTACTGAGCGCTGTGTGACAGCACAGTGTGAAAGGACCAGTTACTGAGCGCTGTGTGAGACAGCACAGTGTGAAAGGACCAGTTACTGAGCGCTGTGTGACAGCACAGTGTGAAAGGACCAGTTACTGAGCGGTGTGTGTTACAGCACAGTGTGAGAGGAC
Source organism: Scyliorhinus torazame (assembly GCF_047496885.1). Classification (NCBI taxonomy): domain Eukaryota; kingdom Metazoa; phylum Chordata; class Chondrichthyes; order Carcharhiniformes; family Scyliorhinidae; genus Scyliorhinus; species Scyliorhinus torazame. Next base: position 34,819 of record NW_027308138.1, on the reverse strand, counting down.
CAGTTACTGAGCGCTGTGTGAGACAGCACAGTGTGAAAGGGCCAGTTACTGAGCGCTGTGTGAGACAGCACAGTGTGAAAGGACCAGTTACTGAGCGCTGTGTGAGACAGCACAGTGTGAAAGGACCAGTTACTGAACGCTGTGTGAGACAGCACAATGTGAAAGGACCAGTTACTGAGCGCTGTGTGAGACAGCACAGTGTGAAAGGACCAGTTACTGAGCGCTGTGTGAGACAGCACAGTGTGAAAGGACCAGTTACTGAGCGCTGTGTGTGACAGCACAGTGTGAAAGGACCAGTTACTGAGCGCTGTGTGAGACAGCACAGTGTGAAAGGACCGGTTACTGAGCGCTGTGTGACAGCACAGTGTGAAAGGACCAGTTACTGAGCGCTGTGTGAGACAGCACAGTGTGAAAGGACCAGTTACTGAGCGCTGTGTGACAGCACAGTGTGAAAGGACCAGTTACTGAGCGCTGTGTGTTACAGCACAGTGTGAAAGGACCAGTTACAGAGCGCTGTGTGACAGCACAGTGTGAAAGGACCAGTTACTGAGCGCTGTGTGAGACAGCACAGTGTGAAAGGACCAGTTACTGAGCGCTGTGTGAGACAGCACAGTGTGAAAGGACCAGTTACTGAGCGCTGTGTGACAGCAGTGTGAAAGGACCAGTTACTGAGCGCTGTGTGTTACAGCACAGTGTGAAAGGACCAGTTACTGAGCGCTGTGTGACAGAACAGTGTGAAAGGACCAGTTACTGAGCGCTGTGTGTTACAGCACAGTGTGAAAGGACCAGTTACTAAGCGCTGTGTGACAGCACAGTGTGAAAGGACCAGTTACTGAGCGCTGTGTGAGACAGCACAGTGTGAAAGGACCAGTTACTGAGCGCTGTGTGTTACAGCACAGTGTGAAAGGACCAGTTACTGAGCGCTGTGAGACAGCACAGTGTGAAAGGACCAGTTACTAAGCGCTGTGTGTTACAGCACAGTGTGAAAGGACCAGTTACTGAGCGCTGTGTTACAGCACAGTGTGAAAGGACCAGTTACTAAGCGCTGTGTGTTACAGCACAGTGTGAAAGGACCAGTTACTGAGCGCTGTGTGAGACAGCAGTGTGAAAGGACCAGTTACTGAGCGCTGTGTGAGACAGCACAGTGTGAAAGGACCAGTTACTGAGCGCTGTGTGTGACAGCACAGTGTGAAAGGACCAGTTACTGAGCGCTGTGTGTTACAGCACAGTGTGAAAGGAACAGTTACTGAGCGCTGTGTGAGACAGCACAGTGTGAAAGGACCAGTTACTGAGCGCTGTGTGAGACAGCAGTGTGAAAGGACCAGTTACTGAGCGCTGTGTGAGACAGCACAGTGTGAAAGGACCAGTTGCTGAGCGCTGTGTGTTACAGCACAGTGTGAAAGGACCAGTTACTAAGCGCTGTGTGACAGCACAGTGTGAAAGGACCAGTTACTAAGCGCTGTGTGAGACAGCAGTGTGAAAGGACCAGTTACTGAGCGCTGTGTGAGACAGCACAGTGTGAAAGGACCAGTTACTGAGCGCTGTGTGTTACAGCACAGTGTGAAAGGACCAGTTACTGAGCGCTGTGTGAGACAGCAGTGTGAAAGGACCAGTTACTGAGCGCTGTGTGAGACAGCACCAGTGTGAAAGGACCAGTTACTGAGCGCTGTGTGTTACAGCACAGTGTGAAAGGACCAGTTACTGAGCGCTGTGTGTTACAGCACAGTGTGAAAGGACCAGTTACTGAGCGCTGTGTGTTACAGCAGTGTGAAAGGGCCAGTTACTGAGCGCTGTGTGTTACAGCACAGTGTGAAAGGACCAGTTACTGAGCGCTGTGTGAGACAGCACAGTGTGAAAGGACCAGTTACTGAGCGCTGTGTGTTACAGCACAGTGTGAAAGGACCAGTTACTGAGCGCTGTGTGTTACAGCACAGTGTGAAAGGACCAGTTACTGAGCGCTGTGTGAGACAACAGTGTGAAAGGACCAGTTACTGAGCGCTGTGTGAGACAGCACAGTGTGAAAGGACCAGTTACTGAGCGCAGTGAGACAGCACAGTGTGAAAGGACCAGTTACTGAGCGCTGTGTGACAGCACAGTGTGAAAGGACCAGTTACTGAGCGCTGTGTGTTACAGCACAGTGTGAAAGGACCAGTTACTAAGCGCTGTGTGACAGCACAGTGTGAAAGGACCAGTTACTGAGCGCTGTGTGTTACAGCACAGTGTGAAAGGACCAGTTACTGAGCGCTGTGTGAGACAGCACAGTGTGAAAGGACCAGTTACTGAGCGCTGTGTGAGACAGCACAGTGTGAAAGGACCAGTTACTGAGCGCTGGGTGAGACAGCACAGTGTGAAAGGACCAGTTACTAAGCGCTGTGAGACAGCACAGTGTGAAAGGACCAGTTACTGAGCGCTGCGTGAGACAGCACAGTGTGAAAGGACCAGTTACTGAGCGCTGTGTGAGACAGCACAGTGTGAAAGGACCAGTTACTGAGCGCTGTGTGACAGCACAGTGTGAAAGGACCAGTTACTGAGCGCTGTGTGAGACAGCACAGTGTGAAAGGACCAGTTACTAAGCGCTGTGTGACAGCACAGTGTGAAAGGACCAGTTACTAAGCGCTGTGTGACAGCACCGTGTGAAAGGACCAGTTACTGAGCGCTGTGTGTGACAGCACAGTGTGAAAGGACCAGTTACTAAGCACTGTGTGACAGCACAGTGTGAAAGGACCAGTTACTAAGCGCTGTGTGTTACAGCACAGTGTGAAAGGACCAGTTACTGAGCGCTGTGTGACAGCAGTGTGTAAGGACCAGTTACTAAGCACTGTGTGACAGCACAGTGTGAAAGAACCAGTTACTGAGCGCTGTGTGACAGCAGTCTGAAAGGACCAGTTACTGAGCGCTGTGTGAGACAGCACAGTGTGAAAGGACCAGTTACTGAGCGCTGTGTGTTACAGCACAGTGTGAAAGGACCAGTTACTGAGCGCTGTGTGTGACAGCACAGTGTGAAAGGACCAGTTACTGAGCGCTGTGTGAGACAGCAGTGTGAAAGGACCAGTTACTGAGCGCTGTGTGTTACAGCACAGTGTGAAAGGACCAGTTACTGAGCACTGTGTGAGACAGCAGTGTGAAAGGACCAGTTACTGAGCGCTGTGTGTTACAGCACAGTGTGAAAGGACCAGTTACTGAGCGCTGTGTGACAGCACAGTGTGAAAGGACCAGTTACTGAGCGCTGTGTGAGACAGCAGTGTGAAAGGACCAGTTACTGAGCGCTGTGAGACAGGACAGTGTGAAAGGACCAGTTACTGAGCGCTGTGTGACAGCACAGTGTGAAAGGACCAGTTACTGAGCGCTGTGTGACAGCACAGTGTGAAAGGACCAGTTACTGAGCGCTGTGTGACAGCACAGTGTGAAAGGACCAGTTACTGAGCGCTGTGTGAGACAGCACAGTGTGAAAGGACCAGTTACTGACGCTGTGTGAGACAGCATAGTGTGAAAGGACCAGTTACTGACGCTGTGTGTGACAGCACAGTGTGAAAGGACCAGTTACTGAGCGCTGTGTGTGACAGCACAGTGTGAAAGGACCAGTTACTGAGCGCTGTGTGAGACAGCACAGTGTGAAAGGACCAGTTACTGAGCGCTGTGTGTTACAGCACAGTGTGAAAGGACCAGTTACTGAGCGCTGTGTGTTACAGCACAGTGTGAAAGGACCAGTTACTGAGCGCTGTGTGACAGCACAGTGTGAAAGGACCAGTTACTGAGCGCTGTGTGACAGCACAGTGTGAAAGGACCAGTTACTGAGCGCTGTGTGTGACAGCACAGTGTGAAAGGACCAGTTACTGAGCGCTGTGTGAGACAGCACAGTGTGAAAGGACCAGTTACTGAGCGCTGTGTGAGACAGCACAGTGTGAAAGGACCAGTTACTGGGCGCTGTGTGAGACAGCACAGTGTGAAAGGACCAGTTACTGAGCGCAGTGTGAGACAGCACAGTGTGAAAGGACCAGTTACTCAGCGCTGTGTGAGACAGCACAGTGTGAAAGGACCAGTTACTGAGCGCTGTGTGAGACAGCACAGTGTGAAAGGACCAGTTACTAAGCGCTGTCTGACAGCACAGTGTGAAAGGACCAGTTACTGAGCGCTGTGTGTGACAGCACAGTGTGAAAGGACCAGTTACTGAGCGCTGTGTGAGACAGCACAGTGTGAAAGGACCAGTTACTGAGCGCTGTGTGTGACAGCACAGTGTGAAAGGACCAGTTACTGAGCGCTGTGTGAGACAGCACAGTGTGAAAGGACCAGTTACTGAGCGCTGTGTGTGACAGCACAGTGTGAAAGGACCAGTTAATGAGCGCAGTGAGACAGCACAGTGTGAAAGGACCAGTTACTGAGCGCTGTGTGAGACAGCACAGTGTGAAAGGACCAGTTACTGAGCGCTGTGTGTTACAGCACAGTGTGAAAGGACCAGTTACTGAGCGCTGTGTGAGACAGCACAGTGTGAAAGGACCAGTTACTGAGCGCTGTGTGACAGCAGTGTGAAAGGACCAGTTACTGAGCGCTGTGTGTTACAGCACAGTGTGAAAGGACCAGTTACTGAGCGCTTTGTGACAGCACAGTGTGAAAGGACCAGTTACTGAGCGCTGTGTGTTACAGCACAGTGTGAAAGGACCAGTTACTAAGCGCTGTGTGACAGCACAGTGTGAAAGGACCAGTTACTGAGCGCTGTGTGAGACAGCACAATGTGAAAGGACCAGTTACTGAGCGCTGTGTGTTACAGCACAGTGTGAAAGGACCAGTTACTGAGCGCTGTGAGACAGCACAGTGTGAAAGGACCAGTTACTAAGCGCTGTGTGTTACAGCACAGTGTGAAAGGACCAGTTACTGAGCGCTGTGTTACAGCACAGTGTGAAAGGACCAGTTACTGAGCGCTGTGTGAATGCACAGTGTGAAAGGACCAGTTACTGAGCGCTGTGTGTTACAGCACAGTGTGAAAGGACCAGTTACTGAGCGCTGTGTGAGACAGCAGTGTGAAAGGACCAGTTACTGAGCGCTGTGTGAGACAGCACAGTGTGAAAGGACCAGTTACTGAGCGCTGTGTGATACAGCACAGTGTGAAAGGACCAGTTACTGAGCGCTGTGTGTTACAGCACAGTGTGAAAGGACCAGTTACTGAGCGCTGTGTGAGACAGCACAGTGTGAGAGGACCAGTTACTGAGCGCTGTGTGTGACAGCAGTGTGAAAGGACCAGTTACTGAGCGCTGTGTGAGACAGCACAGTGTGAAAGGACCAGTTACTGAGCGCTGTGTGAGACAGCACCAGTGTGAAAGGACCAGTTACTGAGCGCTGTGTGTTACAGCACAGTGTGAGAGGACCAGTTACTGAGCGCTGTGTGAGACAGCACAGTGTGAGAGGACCAGTTACTGAGCGCTGTGTGAGACAGCAGTGTGAAAGGACCAGTTACTGAGCGCTGTGTGAGACAGCACAGTGTGAAAGGGCCAGTTACTGAGCGCTGTGTGAGACAGCACAGTGTGAAAGGACCAGTTACTGAGCGCTGTGTGAGACAGCACAGTGTGAAAGGACCGGTTACTGAGCGCTGTGTGAGACAGCACAGTGTGAAAGGACCAGTTACTGAGCACTGTGTGAGACAGCACAGTGTGAAAGGACCAGTTACTGAGCGCTGTGTGAGACAGCACAGTGTGAAAGGACCAGTTACTGAGCGCTGTGTGAGACAGCACAGTGTGAAAGGACCAGTTACTAAGCGCTGTGTGACAGCACAGTGTGAAAGGACCAGTTACAGATCGCTGTGTGTGACAGCAGTGTGAAAGGACCAGTTACTGAGCGCTGTGTGACAGCACAGTGTGAAAGGACCAGTTACTGAGCGCTGTGTGAGACAGCAGTGTGAAAGGACCAGTTACTGAGCGCTGTGTGCTACAGCACAGTGTGAAAGGACCAGTTACTGAGCGCTGTGTGCTGCAGCACAGTGTGAAAGGACCACTTACTGAGCGCTGTGTGAGACAGCACAGTGTGAAAGGAACAGTTACTGAGCGCTGTGTGAGACAGCACAGTGTGAAAGGACCAGTTACTGAGCGCTGTGTGTTACAGCACAGTGTGAAAGGAACAGTTACTGAGCGCTGTGTGAGACAGCACAGTGTGAAAGGACCAGTTACTGAGCGCTGTGTGTTACAGCACAGTGAGAAAGGACCAGTTACTGAGCGCTGTGTGTTACAGCACAGTGTGAAAGGACCAGTTACTGAGCGCTGTGTGAGACAGCACAGTGTGAGAGGACCAGTTACTGAGCGCTGTGTGTGACAGCACAGTGTGAAAGGGCCAGTTACTGAGCGCTGTGTGAGACAGCACAGTGTGAAAGGACCAGTTACTGAGCGCTGTGTGTGACAGCACAGTGTGAAAGGACCAGTTACTGAGCGCTGTGTGAGACAGCAGTGTGAAAGGACCAGTTACTGAGCGCTGTGTGTTACAGCACAATGTGAAAGGACCAGTTACTGAGCGCTGTGTGAATGCACAGTGTGAAAGGACCAGTTACTGAGCGCTGTGTGTTACAGCACAGTGTGAAAGGACCAGTTACTGAGCGCTGTGTGAGACAGCAGTGTGAAAGGTCCAGTTACTGAGCGCTGTGTGAGACAGCACAGTGTGAAAGGACCAGTTACTGAGCGCTGTGTGAGACAGCACAGTGTGAAAGGACCAGTTACTGAGCGCTGTGTGTTACAGCACAGTGTGAAAGGACCAGTTACTGAGCGCTGTGTGACAGCACAGTGTGAAAGGACCAGTTACTGAGCGCTGTGTGAGACAGCACAGTGTGAAAGGACCAGTTACTGAGCGCTGTGTGAGACAGCACAGTCTGAAAGGACCAGTTACTGAGCGCTGTGTGTTACAGCACAGTGTGAAAGGACCAGTTACTGAGCGGTGTGTGTTACAGCACAGTGTGAAAGGACCAGTTACTGAGCGCTGTGTGAGACAGCAGTGTGAAAGGACCAGTTACTGAGCGCTGTGTGAGACAGCACAGTGTGAAAGGACCAGTTACTGAGCGCTGTGTGAGACAGCACAGTGTGAAAGGACCAGTTACTGAGCGCAGTGAGACAGCACAGTGTGAAAGGACCAGTTACTGAGCGCTGTGTGAGACAGCACAGTGTGAAAGGACCAGTTACTGAGCGCTGTGTGTTACAGCACAGTGTGAAAGGACCAGTTACTGAGCGGTGTGTGTTACAGCACAGTGTGAAAGGACCAGTTACTGAGCGCTGTGTGAGACAGCAGTGTGAAAGGACCAGTTACTGAGCGCTGTGTGAGACAGCACAGTGTGAAAGGACCAGTTACTGAGCGCTGTGTGAGACAGCACAGTGTGAAAGGACCAGTTACTGAGCGCTGTGTGTGACAGCACAGTGTGAAAGGACCAGTTACTGAGCGCAGTGAGACAGCACAGTGTGAAAGGACCAGTTACTGAGCGCTGTGTGAGACAGCACAGTGTGAAAGGACCAGTTACTGAGCGCTGTGTGTTACAGCACAGTGTGAAAGGACCAGTTACTGAGCGCTGTGTGAGACAGCACAGTGTGAAAGGACCAGTTACTGAGCGCTGTGTGACAGCAGTGTGAAAGGACCAGTTACTGAGCGCTGTGTGTTACAGCACAGTGTGAAAGGACCAGTTACTGAGCGCTGTGTGACAGCACAGTGTGAAAGGACCAGTTACTGAGCGCTGTGTGTTACAGCACAGTGTGAAAGGACCAGTTACTAAGCGCTGTGTGACAGCACAGTGTGAAAGGACCAGTTACTGAGCGCTGTGTGAGACAGCACAATGTGAAAGGACCAGTTACTGAGCGCTGTGTGTTACAGCACAGTGTGAAAGGACCAGTTACTGAGCGCTGTGAGACAGCACAGTGTGAAAGGACCAGTTACTAAGCGCTGTGTGTTACAGCACAGTGTGAAAGGACCAGTTACTGAGCGCTGTGTTACAGCACAGTGTGAAAGGACCAGTTACTAAGCGGTGTGTGTTACAGCACAGTGTGAAAGGACCAGTTACTGAGCGCTGTGTGAGACAGCACAGTGTGAAAGGACCAGTTACTGAGCGCTGTGTGTGACAGCACAGTGTGAAAGGACCAGTTACTGAGCGCTGTGTGTTACAGCACAGTGTGAAAGGAACAGTTACTGAGAGCTGTGTGAGACAGCACAGTGTGAAAGGACCAGTTACTGAGCGCTGTGTGAGACAGCAGTGTGAAAGGACCAGTTACTGAGCGCTGTGTGAATGCACAGTGTGAAAGGACCAGTTACTGAGCGCTGTGTGTTACAGCACAGTGTGAAAGGACCAGTTACTGAGCGCTGTGTGAGACAGCAGTGTGAAAGGACCAGTTACTGAGCGCTGTGTGAGACAGCACAGTGTGAAAGGACCAGTTACTGAGCGCTGTGTGAGACAGCACAGTGTGAAAGGACCAGTTACTGAGCGCTGTGTGTTACAGCACAGTGTGAAAGGACCAGTTACTGAGCGCTGTGTGACAGCACAGTGTGAAAGGACCAGTTACTGAGCGCTGTGTGAGACAGCACAGTGTGAAAGGACCAGTTACTGAGCGCTGTGTGAGACAGCACAGTCTGAAAGGACCAGTTACTGAGCGCTGTGTGTTACAGCACAGTGTGAAAGGACCAGTTACTGAGCGGTGTGTGTTACAGCACAGTGTGAAAGGACCAGTTACTGAGCGCTGTGTGAGACAGCAGTGTGAAAGGACCAGTTACTGAGCGCTGTGTGAGACAGCACAGTGTGAAAGGACCAGTTACTGAGCGCTGTGTGAGACAGCACAGTGTGAAAGGACCAGTTACTGAGCGCAGTGAGACAGCACAGTGTGAAAGGACCAGTTACTGAGCGCTGTGTGAGACAGCACAGTGTGAAAGGACCAGTTACTGAGCGCTGTGTGTTACAGCACAGTGTGAAAGGACCAGTTACTGAGCGGTGTGTGTTACAGCACAGTGTGAAAGGACCAGTTACTGAGCGCTGTGTGAGACAGCAGTGTGAAAGGACCAGTTACTGAGCGCTGTGTGAGACAGCACAGTGTGAAAGGACCAGTTACTGAGCGCTGTGTGAGACAGCACAGTGTGAAAGGACCAGTTACTGAGCGCTGTGTGTGACAGCACAGTGTGAAAGGACCAGTTACTGAGCGCAGTGAGACAGCACAGTGTGAAAGGACCAGTTACTGAGCGCTGTGTGAGACAGCACAGTGTGAAAGGACCAGTTACTGAGCGCTGTGTGTTACAGCACAGTGTGAAAGGACCAGTTACTGAGCGGTGTGTGTTACAGCACAGTGTGAGAGGACCAGTTACTGAGCGCTGTGTGTGACAGCACAGTGTGAAAGGGCCAGTTACTGAGCGCTGTGTGAGACAGCACAGTGTGAAAGGATCAGTTACTGAGCGCTGTGTGAGACAGCACAGTGTGAAAGGACCAGTTACTGAACGCTGTGTGAGACAGCACAATGTGAAAGGACCAGTTACTGAGCGCTGTGTGTGACAGCACAGTGTGAAAGGACCAGTTACTGAGCGCTGTGTGAGACAGCACAGTGTGAAAGGACCGGTTACTGAGCGCTGTGTGACAGCACAGTGTGAAAGGACCAGTTACTGAGCGCTGTGTGAGACAGCACAGTGTGAAAGGACCAGTTACTGAGCGCTGTGTGACAGCACAGTGTGAAAGGACCAGTTACTGAGCGGTGTGTGTTACAGCACAGTGTGAGAGGACCAGTTACTGAGCGCTGTGTGAGACAGCACAGTGTGAAAGGGCCAGTTACTGAGCGCTGTGTGAGACAGCACAGTGTGAAAGGACCAGTTACTGAGCGCTGTGTGAGACAGCACAGTGTGAAAGGACCAGTTACTGAACGCTGTGTGAGACAGCACAATGTGAAAGGACCAGTTACTGAGCGCTGTGTGAGACAGCACAGTGTGAAAGGACCAGTTACTGAGCGCTGTGTGAGACAGCACAGTGTGAAAGGACCAGTTACTGAGCGCTGTGTGTGACAGCACAGTGTGAAAGGACCAGTTACTGAGCGCTGTGTGAGACAGCACAGTGTGAAAGGACCGGTTACTGAGCGCTGTGTGACAGCACAGTGTGAAAGGACCAGTTACTGAGCGCTGTGTGAGACAGCACAGTGTGAAAGGACCAGTTACTGAGCGCTGTGTGACAGCACAGTGTGAAAGGACCAGTTACTGAGCGCTGTGTGTTACAGCACAGTGTGAAAGGACCAGTTACTGAGCGCTGTGTGACAGCACAGTGTGAAAGGACCAGTTACTGAGCGCTGTGTGAGACAGCACAGTGTGAAAGGACCAGTTACTGAGCGCTGTGTGAGACAGCACAGTGTGAAAGGACCAGTTACTGAGCGCTGTGTGACAGCAGTGTGAAAGGACCAGTTACTGAGCGCTGTGTGTTACAGCACAGTGTGAAAGGACCAGTTACTGAGCGCTGTGTGACAGCACAGTGTGAAAGGACCAGTTACTGAGCGCTGTGTGTTACAGCACAGTGTGAAAGGACCAGTTACTAAGCGCTGTGTGACAGCACAGTGTGAAAGGACCAGTTACTGAGCGCTGTGTGAGACAGCACAGTGTGAAAGGACCAGTTACTGAGCGCTGTGTGTTACAGCACAGTGTGAAAGGACCAGTTACTGAGCGCTGTGAGACAGCACAGTGTGAAAGGACCAGTTACTAAGCGCTGTGTGTTACAGCACAGTGTGAAAGGACCAGTTACTGAGCGCTGTGTTACAGCACAGTGTGAAAGGACCAGTTACTAAGCGCTGTGTGTTACAGCACAGTGTGAAAGGACCAGTTACTGAGCGCTGTGTGAGACAGCAGTGTGAAAGGACCAGTTACTGAGCGCTGTGTGAGACAGCACAGTGTGAAAGGACCAGTTACTGAGCGCTGTGTGTGACAGCACAGTGTGAAAGGACCAGTTACTGAGCGCTGTGTGTTACAGCACAGTGTGAAAGGAACAGTTACTGAGCGCTGTGTGAGACAGCACAGTGTGAAAGGACCAGTTACTGAGCGCTGTGTGAGACAGCAGTGTGAAAGGACCAGTTACTGAGCGCTGTGTGAGACAGCACAGTGTGAAAGGACCAGTTACTGAGCGCTGTGTGTTACAGCACAGTGTGAAAGGACCAGTTACTAAGCGCTGTGTGACAGCACAGTGTGAAAGGACCAGTTACTAAGCGCTGTGTGAGACAGCAGTGTGAAAGGACCAGTTACTGAGCGCTGTGTGAGACAGCACAGTGTGAAAGGACCAGTTACTGAGCGCTGTGTGTTACAGCACAGTGTGAAAGGACCAGTTACTGAGCGCTGTGTGAGACAGCAGTGTGAAAGGACCAGTTACTGAGCGCTGTGTGAGACAGCACCAGTGTGAAAGGACCAGTTACTGAGCGCTGTGTGTTACAGCACAGTGTGAAAGGACCAGTTACTGAGCGCTGTGTGTTACAGCACAGTGTGAAAGGACCAGTTACTGAGCGCTGTGTGTTACAGCAGTGTGAAAGGGCCAGTTACTGAGCGCTGTGTGTTACAGCACAGTGTGAAAGGACCAGTTACTGAGCGCTGTGTGAGACAGCACAGTGTGAAAGGACCAGTTACTGAGCGCTGTGTGTTACAGCACAGTGTGAAAGGACCAGTTACTGAGCGCTGTGTGTTACAGCACAGTGTGAAAGGACCAGTTACTGAGCGCTGTGTGAGACAGCAGTGTGAAAGGACCAGTTACTGAGCGCTGTGTGAGACAGCACAGTGTGAAAGGACCAGTTACTGAGCGCAGTGAGACAGCACAGTGTGAAAGGACCAGTTACTGAGCGCTGTGTGACAGCACAGTGTGAAAGGACCAGTTACTGAGCGCTGTGTGTTACAGCACAGTGTGAAAGGACCAGTTACTAAGCGCTGTGTGACAGCACAGTGTGAAAGGACCAGTTACTGAGCGCTGTGTGTTACAGCACAGTGTGAAAGGACCAGTTACTGAGCGCTGTGTGAGACAGCACAGTGTGAAAGGACCAGTTACTGAGCGCTGTGTGAGACAGCACAGTGTGAAAGGACCAGTTACTGAGCGCTGGGTGAGACAGCACAGTGTGAAAGGACCAGTTACTAAGCGCTGTGAGACAGCACAGTGTGAAAGGACCAGTTACTGAGCGCTGCGTGAGACAGCACAGTGTGAAAGGACCAGTTACTGAGCGCTGTGTGAGACAGCACAGTGTGAAAGGACCAGTTACTGAGCGCTGTGTGACAGCACAGTGTGAAAGGACCAGTTACTGAGCGCTGTGTGAGACAGCACAGTGTGAAAGGACCAGTTACTAAGCGCTGTGTGACAGCACAGTGTGAAAGGACCAGTTACTAAGCGCTGTGTGACAGCACAGTGTGAAAGGACCAGTTACTGAGCGCTGTGTGTGACAGCACAGTGTGAAAGGACCAGTTACTAAGCACTGTGTGACAGCACAGTGTGAAAGGACCAGTTACTAAGCGCTGTGTGTTACAGCACAGTGTGAAAGGACCAGTTACTGAGCGCTGTGTGACAGCAGTGTGTAAGGACCAGTTACTAAGCACTGTGTGACAGCACAGTGTGAAAGGACCAGTTACTGAGCGCTGTGTGACAGCAGTCTGAAAGGACCAGTTACTGAGCGCTGTGTGAGACAGCACAGTGTGAAAGGACCAGTTACTGAGCGCTGTGTGTGACAGCACAGTGTGAAAGGACCAGTTACTGAGCGCTGTGTGTTACAGCACAGTGTGAAAGGACCAGTTACTGAGCGCTGTGTGAGACAGCACAGTGTGAAAGGACCAGTTACTGAACGCTGTGTGAGACAGCACAATGTGAAAGGACCAGTTACTGAGCGCTGTGTGAGACAGCACAGTGTGAAAGGACCAGTTACTGAGCGCTGTGTGAGACAGCACAGTGTGAAAGGACCAGTTACTGAGCGCTGTGTGTGACAGCACAGTGTGAAAGGACCAGTTACTGAGCGCTGTGTGAGACAGCACAGTGTGAAAGGACCGGTTACTGAGCGCTGTGTGACAGCACAGTGTGAAAGGACCAGTTACTGAGCGCTGTGTGAGACAGCACAGTGTGAAAGGACCAGTTACTGAGCGCTGTGTGACAGCACAGTGTGAAAGGACCAGTTACTGAGCGCTGTGTGTTACAGCACAGTGTGAAAGGACCTGTTACTGAGCGCTGTGTGACAGCACAGTGTGAAAGGACCAGTTACTGAGCGCTGTGTGAGACAGCACAGTGTGAAAGGACCAGTTACTGAGCGCTGTGTGAGACAGCACAGTGTGAAAGGACCAGTTACTGAGCGCTGTGTGACAGCAGTGTGAAAGGACCAGTTACTGAGCGCTGTGTGTTACAGCACAGTGTGAAAGGACCAGTTACTGAGCGCTGTGTGACAGCACAGTGTGAAAGGACCAGTTACTGAGCGCTGTGTGTTACAGCACAGTGTGAAAGGACCAGTTACTAAGCGCTGTGTGACAGCACAGTGTGAAAGGACCAGTTACTGAGCGCTGTGTGAGACAGCACAGTGTGAAAGGACCAGTTACTGAGCGCTGTGTGTTACAGCACAGTGTGAAAGGACCAGTTACTGAGCGCTGTGAGACAGCACAGTGTGAAAGGACCAGTTACTAAGCGCTGTGTGTTACAGCACAGTGTGAAAGGACCAGTTACTGAGCGCTGTGTTACAGCACAGTGTGAAAGGACCAGTTACTAAGCGCTGTGTGTTACAGCACAGTGTGAAAGGACCAGTTACTGAGCGCTGTGTGAGACAGCAGTGTGAAAGGACCAGTTACTGAGCGCTGTGTGAGACAGCACAGTGTGAAAGGACCAGTTACTGAGCGCTGTGTGTGACAGCACAGTGTGAAAGGACCAGTTACTGAGCGCTGTGTGTTACAGCACAGTGTGAAAGGAACAGTTACTGAGCGCTGTGTGAGACAGCACAGTGTGAAAGGACCAGTTACTGAGCGCTGTGTGAGACAGCAGTGTGAAAGGACCAGTTACTGAGCGCTGTGTGAGACAGCACAGTGTGAAAGGACCAGTTACTGAGCGCTGTGTGTTACAGCACAGTGTGAAAGGACCAGTTACTAAGCGCTGTGTGACAGCACAGTGTGAAAGGACCAGTTACTAAGCGCTGTGTGAGACAGCAGTGTGAAAGGACCAGTTACTGAGCGCTGTGTGAGACAGCACAGTGTGAAAGGACCAGTTACTGAGCGCTGTGTGTTACAGCACAGTGTGAAAGGACCAGTTACTGAGCGCTGTGTGAGACAGCAGTGTGAAAGGACCAGTTACTGAGCGCTGTGTGAGACAGCACCAGTGTGAAAGGACCAGTTACTGAGCGCTGTGTGTTACAGCACAGTGTGAAAGGACCAGTTACTGAGCGCTGTGTGTTACAGCACAGTGTGAAAGGACCAGTTACTGAGCGCTGTGTGTTACAGCAGTGTGAAAGGGCCAGTTACTGAGCGCTGTGTGTTACAGCACAGTGTGAAAGGACCAGTTACTGAGCGCTGTGTGAGACAGCACAGTGTGAAAGGACCAGTTACTGAGCGCTGTGTGTTACAGCACAGTGTGAAAGGACCAGTTACTGAGCGCTGTGTGTTACAGCACAGTGTGAAAGGACCAGTTACTGAGCGCTGTGTGAGACAGCAGTGTGAAAGGACCAGTTACTGAGCGCTGTGTGAGACAGCACAGTGTGAAAGGACCAGTTACTGAGCGCAGTGAGACAGCACAGTGTGAAAGGACCAGTTACTGAGCGCTGTGTGACAGCACAGTGTGAAAGGACCAGTTACTGAGCGCTGTGTGTTACAGCACAGTGTGAAAGGACCAGTTACTAAGCGCTGTGTGACAGCACAGTGTGAAAGGACCAGTTACTGAGCGCTGTGTGTTACAGCACAGTGTGAAAGGACCAGTTACTGAGCGCTGTGTGAGACAGCACAGTGTGAAAGGACCAGTTACTGAGCGCTGTGTGAGACAGCACAGTGTGAAAGGACCAGTTACTGAGCGCTGGGTGAGACAGCACAGTGTGAAAGGACCAGTTACTAAGCGCTGTGAGACAGCACAGTGTGAAAGGACCAGTTACTGAGCGCTGCGTGAGACAGCACAGTGTGAAAGGACCAGTTACTGAGCGCTGTGTGAGACAGCACAGTGTGAAAGGACCAGTTACTGAGCGCTGTGTGACAGCACAGTGTGAAAGGACCAGTTACTGAGCGCTGTGTGAGACAGCACAGTGTGAAAGGACCAGTTACTAAGCGCTGTGTGACAGCACAGTGTGAAAGGACCAGTTACTAAGCGCTGTGTGACAGCACAGTGTGAAAGGACCAGTTACTGAGCGCTGTGTGTGACAGCACAGTGTGAAAGGACCAGTTACTAAGCACTGTGTGACAGCACAGTGTGAAAGGACCAGTTACTAAGCGCTGTGTGTTACAGCACAGTGTGAAAGGACCAGTTACTGAGCGCTGTGTGACAGCAGTGTGTAAGGACCAGTTACTAAGCACTGTGTGACAGCACAGTGTGAAAGGACCAGTTACTGAGCGCTGTGTGACAGCAGTCTGAAAGGACCAGTTACTGAGCGCTGTGTGAGACAGCACAGTGTGAAAGGACCAGTTACTGAGCGCTGTGTGTGACAGCACAGTGTGAAAGGACCAGTTACTGAGCGCTGTGTGTTACAGCACAGTGTGAAAGGACCAGTTACTGAGCGCTGTGTGTGACAGCACAGTGTGAAAGGACCAGTTACTGAGCGCTGTGTGAGACAGCAGTGTGAAAGGACCAGTTACTGAGCGCTGTGTGTTACAGCACAGTGTGAAAGGACCAGTTACTGAGCACTGTGTGAGACAGCAGTGTGAAAGGACCAGTTACTGAGCGCTGTGTGTTACAGCACAGTGTGAAAGGACCAGTTACTGAGCGCTGTGTGACAGCACAGTGTGAAAGGACCAGTTACTGAGCGCTGTGTGAGACAGCAGTGTGAAAGGACCAGTTACTGAGCGCTGTGAGACAGGACAGTGTGAAAGGACCAGTTACTGAGCGCTGTGTGACAGCACAGTGTGAAAGGACCAGTTACTGAGCGCTGTGTGACAGCACAGTGTGAAAGGACCAGTTACTGAGCGCTGTGTGTGACAGCACAGTGTGAAAGGACCAGTTACTGAGCGCTGTGTGACAGCACAGTGTGAAAGGACCAGTTACTGAGCGCTGTGTGAGACAGCACAGTGTGAAAGGACCAGTTACTGACGCTGTGTGAGACAGCATAGTGTGAAAGGACCAGTTACTGACGCTGTGTGTGACAGCACAGTGTGAAAGGACCAGTTACTGAGCGCTGTGTGTTACAGCACAGTGTGAAAGGACCAGTTACTGAGCGCTGTGTGAGACAGCACAGTGTGAAAGGACCAGTTACTGAGCGCTGTGTGAGACAGCACAGTGTGAAAGGACCAGTTACTGAGCGCTGGGTGAGACAGCAGTGTGAAAGGACCAGTTACTAAGCGCTGTGAGACAGCACAGTGTGAAAGGACCAGTTACTGAGCGCTGCGTGAGACAGCACAGTGTGAAAGGACCAGTTACTGAGCGCTGTGTGAGACAGCACAGTGTGAAAGGACCAGTTACTGAGCGCTGTGTGACAGCACAGTGTGAAAGGACCAGTTACTGAGCGCTGTGTGAGACAGCACAGTGTGAAAGGACCAGTTACTAAGCGCTGTGTGACAGCACAGTGTGAAAGGACCAGTTACTAAGCGCTGTGTGACAGCACAGTGTGAAAGGACCAGTTACTGAGCGCTGTGTGTGACAGCACAGTGTGAAAGGACCAGTTACTAAGCACTGTGTGACAGCACAGTGTGAAAGGACCAGTTACTAAGCGCTGTGTGTTACAGCACAGTGTGAAAGGACCAGTTACTGAGCGCTGTGTGACAGCAGTGTGTAAGGACCAGTTACTAAGCACTGTGTGACAGCACAGTGTGAAAGGACCAGTTACTGAGCGCTGTGTGACAGCAGTCTGAAAGGACCAGTTACTGAGCGCTGTGTGAGACAGCACAGTGTGAAAGGACCAGTTACTGAGCGCTGTGTGTGACAGCACAGTGTGAAAGGACCAGTTACTGAGCGCTGTGTGTTACAGCACAGTGTGAAAGGACCAGTTACTGAGCGCTGTGTGTGACAGCACAGTGTGAAAGGACCAGTTACTGAGCGCTGTGTGAGACAGCAGTGTGAAAGGACCAGTTACTGAGCGCTGTGTGTTACAGCACAGTGTGAAAGGACCAGTTACTGAGCACTGTGTGAGACAGCAGTGTGAAAGGACCAGTTACTGAGCGCTGTGTGTTACAGCACAGTGTGAAAGGACCAGTTACTGAGCGCTGTGTGACAGCACAGTGTGAAAGGACCAGTTACTGAGCGCTGTGTGAGACAGCAGTGTGAAAGGACCAGTTACTGAGCGCTGTGAGACAGGACAGTGTGAAAGGACCAGTTACTGAGCGCTGTGTGACAGCACAGTGTGAAAGGACCAGTTACTGAGCGCTGTGTGACAGCACAGTGTGAAAGGACCAGTTACTGAGCACTGTGTGTGACAGCACAGTGTGAAAGGACCAGTTACTGAGCGCTGTGTGACAGCACAGTGTGAAAGGACCAGTTACTGAGCGCTGTGTGAGACAGCACAGTGTGAAAGGACCAGTTACTGACGCTGTGTGAGACAGCATAGTGTGAAAGGACCAGTTACTGACGCTGTGTGTGACAGCACAGTGTGAAAGGACCAGTTACTGAGCGCTGTGTGTGACAGCACAGTGTGAAAGGACCAGTTACTGAGCGCTGTGTGAGACAGCACAGTGTGAAAGGACCAGTTACTGAGCGCTGTGTGTTACAGCACAGTGTGAAAGGACCAGTTACTGAGCGCTGTGTGTTACAGCACAGTGTGAAAGGACCAGTTACTGAGCGCTGTGTGACAGCACAGTGTGAAAGGACCAGTTACTGAGCGCTGTGTGACAGCACAGTGTGAAAGGACCAGTTACTGAGCGCTGTGTGTGACAGCACAGTGTGAAAGGACCAGTTACTGAGCGCTGTGTGAGACAGCACAGTGTGAAAGGACCAGTTACTGAGCGCTGTGTGAGACAGCACAGTGTGAAAGGACCAGTTACTGGGCGCTGTGTGAGACAGCACAGTGTGAAAGGACCAGTTACTGAGCGCAGTGTGAGACAGCACAGTGTGAAAGGACCAGTTACTGAGCGCTGTGTGAGACAGCACAGTGTGAAAGGACCAGTTACTGAGCGCTGTGTGAGACAGCACAGTGTGAAAGGACCAGTTACTAAGCGCTGTCTGACAGCACAGTGTGAAAGGACCAGTTACTGAGCGCTGTGTGTGACAGCACAGTGTGAAAGGACCAGTTACTGAGCGCTGTGTGAGACAGCACAGTGTGAAAGGACCAGTTACTGAGCGCTGTGTGAGACAGCACAGTGTGAAAGGACCAGTTACTGAGCGCAGTGTGAGACAGCACAGTGTGAAAGGACCAGTTACTGAGCGCTGTGTGAGACAGCACAGTGTGAAAGGACCAGTTACTGAGCGCTGTGTGAGACAGCACAGTGTGAAAGGACCAGTTACTGAGCGCTGTGTGAGACAGCACAGTGTGAAAGGACCAGTTACTGAGCGCTGTGTGAGACAGCACAGAGTGAAAGGACCAGTTACTGAGCACTGTGTGAGACAGCAGTGTGAAAGGACCAGTTACTGAGCGGTGTGTGTTACAGCACAGTGTGAAAGGACCAGTTACTGAGCGCTGTGTGACAGCACAGTGTGAAAGGACCAGTTACTGAGCGCTGTGTGAGACAGCAGTGTGAAAGGACCAGTTACTGAGCGCTGTGTGAGACAGCAGTGTGAAAGGACCAGTTACTGAGCGCTGTGTGAGACAGCAGTGTGAAAGGACCAGTTACTGAGCGCTGTGTGACAGCACAGTGTGAAAGGACCAGTTACTGAGCGCTGTGTGTTACAGCACATTGTGAAAGGACCAGTTACTGAGCGCTGTGTGACAGCACAGTGTGAAAGGAGCAGTTACTGAGCGCTGTGTGACAGCACAGTGTGAAAGGACCAGTTACTAAGCGCTGTGTGTGACAGCACAGTGTGAAAGGACCAGTTACTGAGCGCTGTGTGACAGCACAGTGTGAAAGGACCAGTTACTGAGCGCTGTGTGAGACAGCACAGTGTGAAAGGACCAGTTACTGAGCGCTGTGTGACAGCACAGAGTGAAAGGACCAGTTACTGAGCACTGTGTGAGACAGCACAGTGTGAAAGGACCAGTTACTGAGCGGTGTGTGTTACAGCACAGTGTGAAAGGACCAGTTACTGAGCGCTGTGTGACAGCACAGTGTGAAAGGACCAGTTACTGAGCGCTGTGTGAGACAGCACAGTGTGAAAGGACCAGTTACTGAGCGCTGTGTGTTACAGCACATTGTGAAAGGACCAGTTACTGAGCGCTGTGTGACAGCACAGTGTGAAAGGACCAGTTACTGAGCGCTGTGTGACAGCACAGTGTGAAAGGACCAGTTACTAAGCGCTGTGTGTGACAGCACAGTGTGAAAGGACCAGTTACTGAGCGCTGTGTGACAGCACAGTGTGAAAGGACCAGTTACTGAGCGCTGTGTGAGACAGCACAGTGTGAAAGGACCAGTTACTGAGCGCTGTGTGACAGCAGTGTGAAAGGACCAGTTACTGAGCGCTGTGTGTGACAGCACAGTGTGAAAGGACCAGTTACTGAGCGCTGTGTGAGACAGCACAGTGTGAAAGGACCAGTTACTGAGCGCTGTGTGAGACAGCACAGTGTGAAAGGACCAGTTACTGAGCGCTGTGTGTGACAGCACAGTGTGAAAGGACCAGTTACTGAGCGCTGTGTGAGACAGCACAGTGTGAAAGGACCAGTTACTGAGCGCTGTGTGACAGCACAGTGTGAAAGGACCAGTTACTGAGCGCTGTGTGAGACAGCACAGTGTGAAAGGACCAGTTACTGAGCGCTGTGTGAGACAGCACAGAGTGAAAGGACCAGTTACTGAGCACTGTGTGAGACAGCACAGTGTGAAAGGACCAGTTACTGAGCGGTGTGTGTTACAGCACAGTGTGAAAGGACCAGTTACTGAGCGCTGTGTGACAGCACAGTGTGAAAGGACCAGTTACTGAGCGCTGTGTGAGACAGCACAGAGTGAAAGGACCAGTTACTGAGCACTGTGTGAGACAGCACAGTGTGAAAGGACCAGTTACTGAGCGGTGTGTGTTACAGCACAGTGTGAAAGGACCAGTTACTGAGCGCTGTGTGACAGCACAGTGTGAAAGGACCAGTTACTGAGCGCTGTGTGAGACAGCAGTGTGAAAGGACCAGTTACTGAGCGCTGTGTGAGACAGCAGTGTGAAAGGACCAGTTACTGAGCGCCGTGTGAGACAGCAGTGTGAAAGGACCAGTTACTGAGCGCTGTGTGAGACAGCAGTGTGAAAGGACCAGTTACTGAGCGCTGTGTGAGACAGCACAGTGTGAAAGGACCGGTTACTGAGCGCTGTGTGTTACAGCACAGTGTGAAAGGACCACTTACTGAGCGCTGTGTGTGACAGCAGTGTGAAAGGACCAGTTACTGAGCGCTGTGTGACAGCACAGTGTGAAAGGACCAGTTACTGAGCGCTGAGTGAGACAGCACAGTGTGAAAGGACCAGTTACTGAGCGCTGTGTGACAGCACAGTGTGAAAGGACCAGTTACTGAGCGCTGTGTGAGACAGCACAGTGTGAAAGGACCAGTTACTGAGCGCTGAGTGAGACAGCACAGTGTGAAAGGACCAGTTACTGAGCGCTGTGTGACAGCACAGTGTGAAAGGACCAGTTACTGAGCGGTGTGTGTTACAGCACAGTGTGAAAGGACCAGTTACTGAGCGCTGTGTGACAGCACAGTGTGAAAGGACCAGTTACTGAGCGCTGTGTGTTACAGCACAGTGTGAAAGGACCAGTTACTGAGCGCTGAGAACAGCAGTGTGGCAGCCGTACCGACAGCTGCCTGGACACTCCTCCACGAAGCTCTGGGGTTTTTCCCCAAACCCCTTCTCCTCCTTTAGGATGATCCTCAGGAGCTTGCTCTTTGACCCAAGCTCTCGAGACACTTGCCCTAATCCCTTCTCACGTGGCCCGGTGTCAAATTGAGTTTGGCAATCGCTGCTGTGGAAAGGGCGTCGGGGCACCACACAAATGCTACTTGCTATTCAAGAGACAGCTGGAGTTATGTTGCACCGTCCAGTTAGACGCCGCTCCCTCCCACATATTCCAACCCCACAGAGTTGGGGAAGACCACCCTGCTACCTGTGCCTTTCCCTTCATTCTGCGAGCTGCCTTCAAAACCAAACCTCCAACCCCCTCCACTGCTGGCTGTGCATTCTGAGCTCAGTGACATTTCCAACGGATAAGCTTCATTTAAAGAATTCTCCCCTTCTCCCATATCGCTGGGCTGTTCCTAAATGCAGCCGTCAACCCCTCATCACATTTAGAAACATAAGAACAGGAGTCGGCCATTCAGCCCCTCGAGCCTGTCCCACCATTCAATGAGATCATGGCTGATCTGTGACCTAACCCCATGCACCTGCCTTTGGTTCATAGCCTTCAATATCTTTGCTCAACAAAAATCTATGCATCTCAGATTTAAAATCAACAACTGATCTAATATCAACTGCTGTTTGTGGGAGAGAGTTCTAAACTTCTCCCGCTCTTTGAAATAAAAAGTTCTTCCTAACTTCTCCCCTAAACTGTCTGGCCCTAATTTTTAGACTATGCCCCTGGTTTTAGAATCTCCAACCAGTGGAAATAGTTTATCTTTATCTACCCTGTCAGTATCTTGAATACTTTGATCAGATCACCCCGCAACCTTTTAAATCCTGGCAACAAAAGTTCTAATTTGTGTAATCTCTCCTCGTAACGTAAATCTACATTGCGCTCCCTCCAAGGTCAATATATCTTTCCTCAGATGTGATGCCCAGAACTGCCCAGTCTCCAAGTGGCGTCTAACCAGGTCCTGGAGAGCTGCAGGATAACCCGTGTCTATATACTCCATTCCTCTCGATATGATATCCATTTAATATCCCTCAACGTTGAAGCGCAATAACATGCCATTGGGTCCCAATGATCAGCGACGGTCTTCACTCTACACCAGCCCCCTCACCCACGCGACCTAAATCGCAACCCATCGGAATATCTTTCCTTTCCCGCCTCATGTCTCCACTTAAACACATCTGCTCCTGCCTGAGTTTATGGCTCGGCCGTCAATCCGAACACTGGCTATTTTATTTTTCTACTCTTCTTCTCACGTCAAGCCCCAGCACTAACGGCAAGTCATTGCTGGCGCTATTGCGCCGCTGCTCACACCAAACTTCATCCTGGGCACACGTGGACGCTTGCCCCAGTGTCCAAGTTAATTGTGATTATAGTATTGCGCAACCGTGGGCAGCACGGTAGCACAGTAGTTTGCACTGTTGCTTCAGAGCGCCAGGTTCGATTCCCGGCTTGGGTCACTGTCTGTGCAGAGTCTGCACGTTCTCCCCGTGTCTGCGTGGGTTTCCTCCGGGTGCTCCGGTTTCCTCCCACAAGTCCCGAAAGACGTGCTGTTGGGTGAATTGGACATTCTGAATTCTCCCTCTGTGACCCGGACAGGCTCCGGAATGTGGCAACTGGGGGATTTTCACAGTAACTTCATTGCAGCGTTGTCAGCCTACTTGTGACAGTAAAGATTATTAACTTCTTTGCATATTCCCTGGTAGCTCAATATCCCAGTTCCTCACTGCCTGCCCACTTCTTTCCCAACTGTGTCCTGTCCCCTTCAGACAGTGCAGTCCTAACCCTAACTGTCCCATTTAATGTTTTAACCTCAATCGGGACACTTCTCAATAGTGCCCCCCCTCCCTCCCCATTTATATTATACCCTCGATCGGGACCCTCCTTAACCCCATCTCTGTCCCAGTTAATATTTTATACCCTCGATCGGGACCCTCCTTAACCCCCTCTCTGTCCCAGTTAATATTTTATACCCTCGATCGGGACCCTCCTCAACCCCCTCTCTGTCCCAGTTAATATTTTATACCCTCGATCTGGACCCGACCTTAACCCCCTCTTTGCCCCAGTTAATATTTTATACCCTCGATCGGGACCCTCCTTAACCCCCTCTCGGTCCCAGTTAATATTTTATACCCTCGATCGGGACCCTCCTTAACCCCCTCTGTCCCAGTTAATATTTTATACCCTCGATCGGGAACCTCCTTAACCCCTTCCCTGTCCAACGTAATATTTTATACCCTGGAGTCCTTCCTCAACTTCTTCTCACCCTTGTAATATTTCATGCCCTCAATTGGGTCCCTGCTTAATCCCTTCTGGCCCTCAAGCAATATTTTATACCCTCAAGTCATGTTCCTTGCTTTTCTCTTTGAATATAGTCAGGCCCTCGAAATGGATTATACACAAGGTTCTGTAAAGGTGATAACCAGTCTCCAGTGAGGTGCAATCAAGCCTGAGAGGGGGCAGCACCTCCAGAGCCCACAGAACAGGTAGCACTGCCAGGCTTGCCACATCTGAGGGGGCCAAAAGCAGACACCTAGAACATAGAACATAGAAAATACAGCACAGAACAGGCCCTTCGGCCCACGATGTTGTGCCGAACCTTTGTCCTAGATTAATCATAGATTATCATTGAATTTACAGTGCAGAAGGAGGCCATTCGGCCCTTTGAGTCTGCACCGGCTCTTGGAAAGAGCACCCTACCCAAACTCAACACCTTCACCCAACACCAAGGGCAATTTGGACATTAAGGGCAATTTATCATTGGCCAATTCACCTAACCCGCACATCTTTGGATTGTGGGAGGAAACCGGAGCACCCGGAGGAAACCCACGCAGACACGGGGAGGACGTGCAGACTCCGCACAGTCAGTGACCCAAGCCGGAATCGAACCTGGGACCCTGGAGCTGTGAAGCAATTGTGCTATCCACAATGCTACCGTGCTGCCCTTGAGAACAAATAAATCTACACTATATCATTTAACCGTAATCCATGTACCTATCCAATAGCTGCTTGAAGGTCCCTAATGTTTACGACTCAACTACTTCCACAGGCAGTGCATTCCATGCCCCCACTACTCTCTGGGTAAAGAACCTACCTCTGATATCCCTCCTATATCTTCCACCTTTCACCTTAAATTTATGTCCCCTTGTAATGGTTTGTTCCACCCGGGGAAAAAGTCTCTGTCTACTCTATCTATTCCCCTGATCATCTTATAAACCTCTATCAAGTCGCCCCTCATCCTTCTCCGTTCTAATGAGAAAAGGCCTAGCACCCTCAACCTTTCCTCGTAAGACCTACTCTCCATTCCAGGCAACATCCTGGTAAATCTTCTTTGCACCTTTTCCAAAGCTTCCACATCCTTCCTAAAATGAGGCGACCAGAACTGTACACAGTACTCCAAATGTGGCCTTACCAAAGTTTTGTACAGCTGCATCATCACCTCACGGCTCTTAAATTCAATCCCTCTGTTAATGAACGCGAGCACACCATAGGCCTTCTTCACAGCTCTATCCACTTGAGTGGCAACTTTCAAAGATGTATGAACATAGACCCCAAGATCTCTCTGCTCCTCCACATTGCCAAGAACTCTACCGTTAACCCTGTATTCCGCATTCATATTTGTCCTTCCAAAATGGACAACCTCACACTTTTCAGGGTTAAACTCCATCTGCCACTTCTCAGCCCAGCTCTGCATCCTATCTATGTCTCTTTGCAGCCGACAACAGCCCTCCTTACTATCCACAACTCCACCAATCTTCGTATCATCTGCAAATTTACTGACCCACCCTTCAACTCCCTCATCCAAGTCATTAATGAAAATCACAAACAGCAGAGGACCCAGAACTGATCCCTGCGGTACGCCACTGGTAACTGGGATCCAGGCTGAATATTTGCCATCCACCACCACTCTCTGACTTCTATCGGTTAGCCAGTTCGTTATCCAACTGGCCAAATTTCCCACTATCCCATGCCTCCTTACTTTCTGCATAAGCCTACCATGGGGAACTTTATCAAATGCCTTACTAAAATCCATGTACACTACATCCACTGCTTTACCTTCATCCACATGCTTGGTCACCTCCTCAAAGAATTAAATAAGATTTGTAAGGCAAGACCTACCCCTCACAAATCCGTGCTGACTATCCCTAATCAAGCAGTGTCTTTCCAGATGCTCAGAAATCCTATCCTTCAGTACCCTTTCCATTACTTTGCCTACCACCGAAGTAAGACTAACTGGCCTGTAATTCCCAGGGTTATCCCTAGTTCCTTTTTTGAACAGGGGCACGACATTCGCCACTCTCCAATCCCCTGGTACCACCCCTGTTGACAGTGAGGACGAAAAGATCATTGCCAACGGCTCTGCAATTTCATCTCTTGCTTCCCATAGAATCCTTGGATATATCCCGTCAGGCCCGGGGGACTTGTCTATCCTCAAGTTTTTCAAAAAATGCCCAACACATCTTCCTTCCTAACAAGTATTTCCTCGAGCTTACCAATCTGTTTCACACTGTCCTCTCCAACAATATCGCCCCTCTCATTTGTAAATACAGAAGAAAAGTACTCGTTCAAGACCTCTCCTATCTCTTCAGACTCAATACACAATCTCCCGCTACTGTCCTTGATCGGACCTACCCTCGCTCTAGTCATTCTCATATTTCTCACATATGTGTAAAAGGCCTTGGGGTTTTCCTTGATCCTACCCGCCAAAGATTGTTCATGCCCTCTCTTAGCTCTCCTAATCCCTTTCTTCAGTTCCCTCCTGGCTATCTTGTATCCCTCCAATGCCCTGTCTGAACCTTGTTTCCTCAGCCTTACATAAGTCACCTTTTTCCTCTTAACAAGACATTCAACCTCTCTTGTCAACCATGGTTCCCTCACTCGACCATCTCTTCCCTGCCTGACAGGGACATACATATCAAGGACACGTAGCACCTGTTCCTTGAACAAGTTCCACATTTCATTTGTGTCCTTCCCTGCCAGCCTATGTTCCCAACTTATGCACTTCAATTCTTGTCTGACAACATCGTATTTACCCTTCCCCCAATTGTAAACCTTGCCCTGTTGCACGTACCTATCCCTCTCCATTACTAAAGTGAAAGTCACAGAATTGTGGTCACTATCTCCAAAATGCTCCCCCACTAACAAATCTATCACTTGCCCTGGCTCATTACCCAGTACTAAATCCAATATTGCCCCTCCTCTGGTCGGACAATCTACATACTGCGTTAGAAAAGCTTCCTGGACACACTGCACAAACACCACCCCATCCAAACTATTTGATCTAAAGAGTTTCCACTCAATATTTGGGAAGTTAAAGTCGCCCATGACTACTACCCTATGACTTCTGCACCTTTCCAAAATCTGTTTCCCAATCTGTTCCTCCACATCTCTGCTACTATTGGGGGGCCTATAGAAAACTCCTAACAAGGTGACTGCTCCTTTCCTATTTCTGACTTCAACCCATACTACCTCAGTAGGCTGATACTCCTCGAACTGCCTTTCTGCAGCTGTTATACTATCTCTAATTAATAATGCCACCCCCCCACCTCTTTTACCACCCTCCCTAATCTTATTGAAACATCTATAACCAGGGACCTCCAACAACCATTTCTGCCCCTCTTCTATCCAAGTTTCCGTGATGGCCACCACATCGTAGTCCCAAGTACCGATCCATGCCTTAAGTTCACCCACCTTATTCCTGATGCTTCTTGCGTTGAAGTATACACACTTCAACCCCTCTGCGTGCCTGCAAGTACTCTCCTTTGTCAGTGTTCCCTTCCCCACTGCCTCATTACACGCTTTGGCGTCCTGAATATCGGCTACCTTAGTTGCTGGACTACAAATCCGGTTCCCATTCCCCTGCCAAATTAGTTTAAACCCTCCCGAAGAGTACTAGAAAACCTCCCTCCCAGGATATTGGTGCCCCTCTGGTTCAGATGCAACCCGTCCTGCTTGTACAGGTCCCACCTTCCCCAGAATGCGCTCCAATTATCCAAATACCTGAAGCCCTCCCTCCTACACCATTCCTGCAGCCACGTGTTCAACTGCACTCTCTCCCTATTCCTAGCCTCGCTATCACGTGGCACCGGCAACAAACCAGAGATGACAACTCTGTCTGTCCTGGCTTTTAACTTCCAGCCTAACTCCCTAAACTTGTTTATTACCTCCACACCCCTTTTCCTACCTATGTCGTTGGTACCAATGTGCACCACGACTTCTGGCTGCTCACCCTCCCCCTTAAGGATCCTGAAGACACGATCCGAGACATCCCTGGCCCTGGCACCCGGGAGGCAACATACCTTCCGGGAGTCTCGCTCGCGACCACAGAATCTCCTATCTATTCCCCTAACCATTGAATCTCCTACAACTATTGCTTTACTATTCTCCCCCCTTCCCTTCTGAGCCCCAGAGCCAGACTCAGTGCCAGAGACCTGGCCGCTAGGGCCTTCCCCCGGTAGGTCATCCCCCCCAACAGCATCCAAAACGGTATACTTGTTTTGAAGGGGAACGGCCACGAGGGATCCCTGCACTGTCTGCCTGTTTGTTTTTTTCCCCCTGACTGTAACCCAGCTATTCTTGTCCTGTACCTTGGGTGTGGTTACCTCCTTGTAACTCTTCTCAATCACCCCCTCTGCCTCCCGGATGATCCGAAGTTCATCCAGCTTCAGCTCCAGTTCCCTAACACGGTCTTTGAGGAGCTGAAGTTGGGTGCACTTCCCGCAGGTATAGTCAGCGGGGACACCGGTGGTATCCCTCACCACCCACATCCTACAGGAGGAGCATGTAACTGGCCTAGCCTCCATCCCCTCTTACCTGACAGAATATAGCTGCCCTGTGGACTAACTAGATCTCCGCCCACCGACCCTGCTCCCAGTCAGCTACACTTTCTGTAAACTCCTGGCTCTCTTCGCACTCTTTGCGGAAATGTCGGAAACAAAATGAAAGGAGCGCCTTACTCCCTCCTCACCTAACTCCCTTGGTCACCAAACTCTCACTATCACACTCAAATACACCAAATTCAGCACTCCCTTGGTCACCAAACTCTCACTATCACACTCAAATGCACCAAATTCAGCACTCAGTGCAAACAAAGTCTGCACTGTAGGGGATCACTTTTATACTGTGAATCTAGCCTCTGAAAACCTGGCCTAATCCAATTAACTAATTAACAAGCTCCAGCTGCAAGTGCCTACAAGTAGAAGCCGGTTTAAAGCTTATTGAAAATTCACCTTCTTCTAAACCAAACAGCAACTTTTAAGTTAATTAACTAAATAAAAGAAAGACTAAACTTTAGATAAAAATGAAGCCTTATACTCCCTTGGTCACCAAACTCTCACTATCACACTCAAATGCACCAAATTCAGCACTCAGTGCAAACCTACTTTGGACCCGGCTTTATTTAAATGCTTGTAGTGTTTTGGGAAAGGCAACCTCAGGAAAGATGGGGTGGGGGCACGCACACACACGAGCAGGTTAGTCAGCAACCGACAAAGGACATGGCAATTAACGTCTCGGGGCCAAGATCCTCCACCACTTCAGTTCTGGCGAAGTGCTGCATTCCCTTCTGGCTTTTTAAAACAATTTGATCATGGGACATGGGCTCCGCTGTGCTCAGCCAGCATTTACTGCTCACCAGACAACTGCCGCACACCCGGCAAAGAGACGGCCGGGACTTCCTTCCACGTGAACCGTCTATCGGATCTCTCAGCCACGGTTCAGCAATCGCGCTTCAAAGTTGGAAGGTGGTGGGCACATGCCCCACCACTTCTCGCTTTCTCCCCAGCCCCCTCCTCCTAAGGGGCCAGAGATCGCGAGGTGCATCAAAATCCCTGGTGTCAGTACCAAGAGGTTGCTGGGGCCGGGTGCGCCAGTCTGTCGGACCCGGTTCTTTCCATGATTCTGGGGTGGCTGCTCAAATCTCCCCACGGCTGCTATTTCCAAATGGGGAAGGCAATATGTACCTGCCCCAACAAAATGGATGACAATCTGGTCATTTGCTCAGTGTTGTTCACGGGATCTTACCGCATGTAAAACCTGCCCCCAGATTTCCTACATTAAATCAGGCAAGTGTTTGTGTGTGTGTGTACGCGTGTTATGGGGTACACTGGTTGTACAACACTTTGGGATACTCGCTTGGTATTGTGGGGGGAGGGAAGAGGTGAAGAGAGAGCGCACCCTGGCCTATGGGTTAACATCATAGAATTTACAGTGCAGGAGGAGGCCATTCGGCCCATCAAGTCCACACTGGCCCTTGAAAGAGCACCTTAGCGAAGCCCACCTCTCCATCATATCCTCATTACCCAACCTAATCCTAGGACACAAAGGGGCAATTTATCACGGCCAATCAACTTAACACGCACATCTTTGGACTGTGGGAAGAAACCGGAGCACCCGGAAAAAACCCACGCAGACACAGAGAAAGTACAAACTCTATACAGGCAGTCACCCGAGGCGGGAACTGAACCCGGGTCCCTGAAACTGTAGGGCAGCAGTGCTAACCACTGTACCACCCCGGAAGAGAAAGGAAGGGGAGGTACCCCATTGTTGAAAGTCAGGAAACCGAAACGACCTACAGATCAACATTTTGCTCAAGTGACGGTCATGTTAACTTCCAATGCCTCCCCGGCCACCCTACCCCCCAGCTTTCACATTCACACCCTACCTCCCCCCCCCAACTCAGCTTTCACACCCAACCCCAACCCCTCAGCTTTCACACCCTACCCCCAACCCCTCAGCTTTCACACCCTACCCCCAACCCCTCAGCTTTCACACCCTACCCCCAACCCCTCAGCTTTCACACCCTACCCCCAGCCCCTCAGCTTTCACACCCTATCCCCAACCCCTCAGCTTTCACACCCTACCCCCCCAAAACTCCTCAGCTTTCACACCCTATCCCCAACCCCTCAGCTTTCACACCCTACCCCAACCCCATAGCTTTCACAATCACACCCTACCCCCCCACAACCCCTCAGCTTTCACACCCTACCCCAACTCCTCAGCTTTCACACCCTACCCCCAACCCCTCAGCTTTCACACCTTACCCCAACCCCTCAACTTTCATATCCTACCCCCAACTCCTCAGCTTTCACACCCTGCCCCCAACCCCTCAGCTTTCACACCCTACCCCAACTCCTCAGCTGTCACACCTTGCCCCCAACCCCTCAGCTTTCACATCCTACCCCCAACCCCTCAGCTGTCACACCCTAACCCCCAACCCGAGCTGTCACACCCTACCCCCAACCCCTCAGCTTTCACACCCTACCCCCAACCCCTCAGCTTTCACATCCTACCCCCAACCCCTCAGCTTTCACACCCTACCCCCCAACCCGAGCTGTCACACCCAACCCCCAACCCCTCAGCTTTCACACCCTACCCCCAACCCCTCAGCTGTCACACCCTACCCCCAACCCCTCAGCTTTCACATCCTACCCCCAACCCCTCAGCTGTCACACCCTGCCCCCAACCCCTCAGCTTTCACACCCTACCCCCAACCCCTCAGCTTTCACACCCTACCCCCAACCCCTCAGCTTTCACATCCTACCCCCAACCCCTCAGCTTTCACATCCTACCCCCAACCCCTCAGCTGTCACACCCTGCCCCCAACCCCTCAGCTTTCACATCCTACCCCCAACCCCTCAGCTGTCACACCCTACCCCCCAACCCGAGCTGTCACACCCTACCCCCAACCCCTCAGCTTTCACATCCTACCCCCAACCCCTCAGCTTTCACACCCTACCCCAACCCCTCAGCTTTCACACCCTACCCCCCCAAACTCCTCAGCTTTCACACCCTACCCCCCAACCCGAGCTGTCACACCCTGCCCCCAACCCCTCAGCTTTCACATCCTACCCCCAACCCCTCAGCTTTCACACCCTACCCCCAACCCCTCAGCTTTCACACCCCACCCCAACCCCTCAGCTTTCACACCCTACCCCCAACCCCTCAGCTTTCACACCCTACCCCAACCCCTCAGCTTTCACACCCTACCCCCCCCAAACTCCTCAGCTTTCACACCCTACCCCCCAACCCGAGCTGTCACACCCTGCCCCCAACCCCTCAGCTTTCACATCCTACCCCCAACCCCTCAGCTTTCACACCCTACCCCCAACCCCTCAGCTTTCACATCCTACCCCCAACCCCTCAGCTTTCACACCCTACCCCCAACCCCTCAGCTTTCACACCCTACCCCAACCCCTCAGCTTTCACACCCTACCCCCCCCAAACTCCTCAGCTTTCACACCCTACCCCCCAACCCGAGCTGTCACACCCTGCCCCCAACCCCTCAGCTTTCACATCCTACCCCCAACCCCTCAGCTTTCACATCCTACCCCAACCCCTCAGCTGTTACACCCTACCCCCAACCCCTCAGCTTTCACATCCTACCCCCAACCCCTCAGCTGTTACACCCTACCCCCAACCCCTCAGCTTTCACATCCTACCCCCAACCCCTAAAGCTTTCACATCCTACCCCCAACCCCTCAGCTGTTACACCCTACCCCCAACCCCTCAGCTTTCACATCCTACCCCAACCCCTCAGCTTTCACACCTTTCCCCCAACCCCTCAGCTTTCACACCCCACCCCCTCAGCTTTCACACCCCACCCCAACCCCTCAGCTTTCACACCCTACCCCCAACCCCTCAGCTTTCACACCCTACCCCCAACCCCTCAGCTGTCATACCCTACCCCCCCAAATCACCTGCAGTCCCAGATCACGCGCGTTTTCAATAGTCCCCACTGCAGGGAACCGACTCGATAGCAGAGCCGCCACTGCCCTCAAGAACCTTGTCAAAGTTGTTCTACCGCTAGGTATAACTCTGCAGCCCCCCCCCCCTCACAACCACGCCGAAGTATGAGATTGCAGAGTACTTAGAAGTGCATGATAAAATAGGATTGAATCAGCATGGCTTCGTCAAAGGGAGGTCACGCCAGACAAATCTGTTAGAATTCTTTGAGGAGGTAACAAAGAAGTTAGACAAAGGAGAATCAGTGGACGTGATGTATTTAGATTTCCAGAAGGCTGTTAACAAGGTGCCGCACAGGAGGCTGCTAAATAAGTTAAGAGCCATGGTGTTAGGGACAATGTGCTGGCATGGATAGAGGATTGGCTGAATGGCAAGAGAGTGGGGAGAAAGGGGTCCTTTTCAGGATGGCAGCCGGTGACTAGTGGTGTACCTCAGGGGTCAGTATTGGGACAACTATTCACAACATACGTTAATGATCTGGAAGAAGGAACTGAAGGCACTGTTGCTAAGTTTGCAGATGATACAAAGATCTGTAGAGGGACAGGTAGTATTGAGGAAGCAGGGGGGCTGCAGAAGGATTTGGACAGGCTAGGAGAGTGGGCAATGAAGTGGCAGATGGAATACAATGTGGAAAAGTGTGAGGTTATGCACTTGGGAAGGAGGAATTTAGATATAGACTATTTTCTAAATGGGGAGATGCTTAGGAAATCAGAAGCACAAAGGGACTTGGGAGTCCTTGTTCAAGATTCTCTTACGGTTAATGTGCAGGTTCAGTCGGCAGTTAGGAAGGCAAATGCAATGTTAGCATTCATGTCGAGAGGGCTAGAATACAAGAGCAGGGATGTACTTCTGAGGCTGTGTAAGGCTCTGGTCAGACCCCATTTGGAATATTGTGAGCAGTTTTCATAGAATTTACATTGCAGGAGGCCACAATTTAGCATGACCAATCCACCCAACCTGCACATCTTTGGACTGTGGGAGGAAACCAGAGCATCCGGAGTAAACGCACGCAGACATGGGGAGAGCGTGCAAACTCCGCACAGTGACCCAAGCCGGGAATCGAACCCAGGTCCCTGGCGCTGTGAAGCAACAGTGCTAACCACCATGCCGCCTTGTTAAATTGTTTTAAATAAGTTGTGAGATCTCTCGCTCATGAAGAAGACAGAATCCTTACAATATGTAAGCCCACTATTCTACTCATTGTACCTGTGCAGAACTGTCCCAGTGTTCTCGCGCTCTCTTTTCTGTAACACTGCAAACATTTTCTTTTCAAATATTTATCCTACTTTTGGGCCCCCTCATCTAAGGAAGGATGTGCTGGCCTTGGAGAAGATTCAGAGGAGGTTCACAAGAATGATCCCTGAAATGAAGGTCTTGTCATATGAGGAGCATAGAATCAACGGTGCAGAAGGCGGTCACTCAGCCCATTCGAGTCTCCATCGGCCCTTGGAAAGAGCACCCCACTCAAGCCTACACCTCCACCCCATCCCTGAAACCCAGCAACCCCACCCAACCTTTTTGGACACCAAGGGCAATTTAGCATGGTCAATCCACCCAACATCTTTGGACTGTGGGAGCAAATCAGAGCACCCCGAGGAAACCCATGCAGACACAGGAAGAATGTGCAGACTCCGCAGTGACCCAAGCCAGGATTCGAACCCGGCACCCTTCAGCTGTAAAGCAATAGTGCTAACCACTGAGCTACCTTGCTGGCCTGTGGACCCTGGGTCTGGACTCCTTCAGGAGTTCATAAGGATGAGGGGGATCGTTTGGAAACTTACAGAATACTGAGACCCCTAGATAGAGTGGACATGGGAAGGATGTTTCCACTAGTAGGAGAAACTAGAACCAGAGGGCACAGCCTCAGGCTGAAGGGACAATCCTTTAAAACAGGAGGAATTTCTTGAACCAGGGGGAGGTGAATCTGTGCAACTCCTTGCCGCAGAAGGCTGTGGAGGCCAAGTAACTAAGTCTTTAAGGCAGAGATAGGTAGGTTCTTGATTAATAAGGGGATCAGTGGTTATGAGGAGGAAGGCAGGAAAATGGGGATGTGAAACATATCAGCCATGATTAATGGCCTAATTCTGCTCCGGTATCTTCTGGTCTTATACAGAGCAATGGGAACACAGGACTCACTGCCACTGGGAGAGGCCAAGGCGATGTTCACAACTCCTTTCATGGGAATATAAACACAAGGGAGGAGTAGTAGGATGCACAGATGGAGTGAGATGAAGGTGGGTGGGGTGGTGATGAAACATGAACACCGGTGCAGCCGGAGCTGTTGAACCGAATGAACAGCCGGTTCACGGGTGCTGTCCTCATGACTCGGGAGTGAGAAGACGTCTGGCCCTCTCCTCAAAAGGAAACATCACTGTTCTGTGTCCGGCCCTCTTCTGGAAAACTTATTTTACTGGGATTGTGTGCAGGTGCGTCCCTATGTGGGCCCTCGCTTGGTGTCCTCTCACATTGAGAAATAATACACAACCAGTTATTCGTTCATCCAAGTCATTTGTAACTATGGAGGAGCGGAGGTCACAATATTTAATCCCCCGGCGGGGCAAGGGCGGACCACTGGTTTACACCCTGCCAATTTGAGTACGTATCCATTACCCATACACACTGTCCCCTTAACCAATTCCCGATCCGAGTCAGTCGG
Source organism: Scyliorhinus torazame (assembly GCF_047496885.1). Classification (NCBI taxonomy): domain Eukaryota; kingdom Metazoa; phylum Chordata; class Chondrichthyes; order Carcharhiniformes; family Scyliorhinidae; genus Scyliorhinus; species Scyliorhinus torazame. Next base: position 427 of record NW_027308138.1, on the reverse strand, counting down.
TTACCTTCAATTCAGACCACTCACATCCTTTTTTTTGTTAAGTTGGCAAACGCCTTCTGTAAATCCATATCAGTGACACTTAACTCTGCTCCTGCCCCCACCAGACCCACCCCATCAGTATAGTCACACTTGGTTGTGAACCACTGCTGAAGCCCTGAGAAATTAGAAGTCGTTGTGTAAGGTGCAAATTCTTTTATTAAATGGTATATTTGGTGCGCTGTGCTTAAGTCACAAGACGAGGACACAAGTTAAGATCCCATAAACCACTGAGAGGATCGATGACCACTTCGCCATCTAAGTGTCGGCTGACAGGGTGAAGGGCTGGCTGGGAGGGGGGAAATGACATCTCGTATGATGGACTGTACTTCCAACTGCATTCGGTACTGTTGGCAGGGATGAAAGGGGGTGGCCTGGGGGCTCATGTCCA